>NC_083347.1:32636994-32784510 GCF_019175385.1 Lycium barbarum
TGAAGCACCATAAAACTTTTCTTAAAAGAAAATTTGAACTGGAAGTCCAAACAAAAAGTTGAGGTGTAATATGTGAAAGCCCAATCTAAAGAGCACCATTCATGAATATACGACTTGCACTCTGATATCTCGGAATATGCGATCAAATCACACTTCTTTTAAACTTAACAGGCAGTGGCTTAAAAGATAACATTGAGAAATATCGAATCTAAACTTTATAATGATATAGAAGAATTGTGATAGGACAATAAATGAAAGGGAATTCCCACTAATCTATTTGCGCGAAAAGAACTACTAATCATGCCTCTACTAACTAGAGACAGAACTATAATGTAGCAACAAGAAATTGCTATAAGTGCTTAATTGTAACTCTAGCAAACAGCCTCCACAATGAGTCTCTTGGCTGCTGTGTTGCCACAATTGGTCGATCCAAACACACTCTCAGATGCTTGTACTGAACATTTCTCCTTTCCAACACATTCTTTTTCAATAACAGAAACAGCATCTTGCTCACTTGAACTGTTACCCTTTGCAAAAGACCCACAAGTTCCTTCTGTTTCACCAAAATTGGCAAAACGAATAGCACTTATAGGATGACCATTGCATGACAATTCCATAGTTTTGTTCTCATAAGCACTTCCACATGCAGTTCCAACTTCAACTGTTTGGAAGTTTACAAGTGATGGATTCCCACCGAATTCTTCAAACAACACTAATGTATTCTCATCACTAGACAAAAATGAGCGCGGAACATGGTACCTACAAAGAAGTTTTAAATAATTAAATTACACTGTCAGTGTATATGTTAAATTGACGAAAGATAATAATTATTAATTAAATTGATAAAGGATAATAACTAAACGAACCATCTTTGGGTAGGCTCGCCACATTTGGAAGTACATTTGTCAGCAGAATATGGACCACGATAATCACATGGATCGTTAGAGCAACTTCCTTCAGCTAAATAACTTGGCCAATAACGACCTATACTTTGACCATTAACCCATGCCATTCCTTTGCCCAAACCTTGCATGTCCACAACAACTGGAGCATTCCCTAGTGGAGCTTTGAACGTAGTCTAATAGAAAAAAGTTTGATGTCAAACACAACTTAAAAGACAATAACTATGTGAAACAATGAAATGAGTAAGAGTTACAGATGAGATTTTGTAGTGTTACCTTGTACCATGTCATCATTCGATTGATTGGAACATCATGGGAGGACCATTGCCCTGTCTTGAACTTTGGGTTTTCGGCAGACAACTTATTGCTAATACCTTTCAAACCTACCTTATAGGACCATTTGTGGGAAGACAAGTCCTTAATGATACTCTCATCACCCTTCTTTCCAATTATTTCAACTGGACCTGGGATTCCACTTTGAATTGTATCAAAGTGAGGCCCGTAGTTCTGTTATGTACAAAAAAGAATGTTGTGAACATTAAAAACATTCAATTTGATAAGGACATATAAATTAACCATTAAAAAAATATACCTGCAACCCAACAGTAGCACTAAGCAATGATATATGATTCCTTCCAGGATTCAATTTAACCTTCTTCTCGAATATATAGTTGAAGATTCCATATGTTGCCCAGTCGGAACCTACATAGTTTATTCATAAAAATAAAACTAAGACTTAGTAAGGTATTATTATTAAAGAAAAGGAAAAATAAGACAGAAGCAATTCTTAATTTCTTACCAATATGTTGACCATTGACATAAGCATGAAGGACGTGACCACTGCCGTTGACTCGTAGGGTCATATCATCACTCCAGATTGGATCATCCTTACCGATATAGACACTATTTTCATTCGATACATCATGTGAATTAGATTGTTACATATAGGAGATACAAATATTCGAAATTTACGAGTGTATATATAGCTAATTAGAACTTACTTTGTCATGTACCACATGTAGTCACTAGTATCATTAGAAACCTTTTGATCGAGCAATTCATGGGCAGAAGATTGACCCCTTCCTAGAACAATAGCTTCATCAATTCTCTCAGGTTTCCATGACCATTGAAGAGTAGCTGGTTCACTTTCAGCATCGTTCGATTTTTGTACCATGACGGAAGTTTGAGTGTTGACCTACAAACGAAAAAACAATTTTACGTTAGTGATATAAAATCAAATTAACTTAATTAGCAAGATTATGTCATCGAATTAATTGGAGTAATGTTTTCTAATTACCTTGGCTGTGTTGTAAACTTCAGTTTTACAATCTGGAAGAATGCTAACAGACCAAGCTGGAACATTGTATTGGACACCTTCATATTTGATGGTTGCATCTGTGGTCTCATTTGCATTGCTAAAGAAACAACTTTTTTGCCCCTCCAATGCATAAATAGTGACCTAAAATGCGTTTAGAAAAATGTTAAAAAATGAAAGTGAAAAAAAAAAAAGAATCTCTAGAAATAGGAAAATTATAACATCTTATTTTTTTTTAAAATAATGTATTTTTAACATACCGCAACAGAATTTTCAAGCTCAGTGTTGGTAACATTGCCACTGGTTAGAATTTTCTCCATGGAATGCAACACATCGTGAAGTTCCTTCAGATGACCATATTTTGGTTGGGCCAAATTTCCTGGAAGATATAAATCCAATGAAATTAATTTAACAATGCATTAACATTCATGTCCAGAATAAAGATATATATATATATATATATATATATATATATATATATATATATATATATATATATATATATATATATATATATATATTTCAATTAATTAGAACTGTTACAAGTGATCCTAAAAGATAACAACTTCATAACAACAAATTTCAGAAATAAACAACTTACCGAATTCATCAAGTGGTGCATTGTAATCGTATGTGGTTGTAATATATGGGCCACCAGAAGTTCTACCAAAATTTGTCCCACCATGGTACTGAAATAGTATTGACAAAATTGTTAGTTTTGCTATTGTAACAAATTAATCATTTAATGCAAAACATAGCATAAAGCATAATATTATAATGAAATAGAAGAAGAACAAGAAAAGGCTGACCATATAATAGTTTTGGAATGTTCCACCAGTTTGGAAAAATCGTGCAACAGAATAAGCAAGGTCCTCGGCTGTTCTTAAAGGATCTTTGCCACCCCAATTCTTGAACCTTTATAATTTAAATAAAAGTAACACACTCAATTGTCAATATTAATAGTACAATAAAAATAACATACTGATTGAACCACTGAACATCATCAGATCTACACAATCCATTAAAATACTTACCATCCAGTCCAATTTTCAGTCCACATCTTTGGGCTATTTGGATTGTTGGGGGTAAACTGATCACAGTAATAACCATTGCAGGTGTTTATCTGGAAAGAAAGTATGATTCTATTACATCAATACACTAAAACAAAACGAGAACAAGAAAAGTCCTCGACTACGTTATATGTGTATATATAATCGTGTACAATTTTTAGTATCGAATTTATGTATATCGCTGCTAGGAAAGTAAACAGTGAATTCGTCCAGACTTAAACTAAAAATAGCCGGCGAATGTATAATATATGTATAATTCATGTAAAATATGTATATAATAATATATCATTAATCTATAATCTATATATATCGGCTAGGAAATTAAAATTACCATGGGTTGGGGAGCATCAGGCTGTTGGCACATGATCCATGGGACACCAACATCAAGTGATTGAGCCATGTTAGAACACCATTCAACATAAGCTTTGCCAGCATCACCATAAGCTGCTTGTGCGTTTCCATATTCATTCTCAATCTGTGCTAGAATAATTGGACCTCCTTGAGATGCAAATAGCTTCTCTTGTTTCACCATGTCCACTATTAATTGGGTAAAATTTTGCATCTCGTTCTGTCATAAAACCACAACATTATTTAGTTTACCTTAGATATAGCCAGGGCATAACCAAAATTGTAGTAATTTAATTTCATGATACTCAATTTATACCATATAAACTTGGTTGGCTGTGCGAAGCTCAATTCCAGGCATATTGTGTAACCATACCGGAAATCCTCTGAAGAAATTTGTACTACTTAGTATTTTAAGAAGGAAAAAACAAAACAAAAAGAAAGTCATATCGTTGATTTAAGAGGCTTTTATCACGTACCCATAGTTCCATTCAGCACAAACATAAGGTCCAATACGAAGAACAGCATAAAGTCCTTCATCTTGAATTGTTTTCAAGAACCTTATGAGATCCAAATTTCCAGAAAAATCATATTCGCGTCGAGATGACTCGTGTGCATTCCAAAACACATAGGTTTCAATTGCATCCAGTCCACCTTCTTTTGCTTTCTTTATCAAATCTGGCCACATCTAACAAAACCAAACAAACACGATACAAAGTTTACACAATTTTTTTTTTAAAAGAAAATAATAAAACAGAAATATACATGTATTTACCTCGGCAGTGCTCCTAGGGTAATGAATGGAACCAGATAGAAGAATTCTCCGTTCTCCATTGATGGTAATAGCTCTTCCATCATGAGAAACTTGATATGCATGAATAGAACTAATAATGAATAGCAAAAAAACAAAATAAAAGCAACTCCTGAGAGAAGCCATGATGTCAATGGGCGTGAAATTAACTGGGAATAAAAAACACTGATGTACGTATCCTTAGAGCGTATATTTATAAGATTAAACAAGTTGCAGTTTTAGTCGAACTCAGATTTAATTCAAACAGTTTATAACCGGTTAGGAGTATGATTTTTCATAATAAAAAAATCAATGTATATTAGGAAAAAAACACGATTCTTATATAGTTTTTATCTTTATCCTACAAGGATTCACGTCTATCCGGATAATCCTACAGAAACAGTATTATACCAGGCTTTTAATTAAGTTACCTCTCGTGGCAGGAACTAATTTTGGATAAGATATACTATTATACGAGAAATCTAATTAAGTTAGCATATATCCTGACAAGAAGGAAATTAAAGGTTATCCTATATCACGTTCAAACGAGTAACTCTTTACTGACTCATAAGCAAATAGTAGAATTTTTAACCTAAATAATATAATAGAAAACAAATAGAAAAAATTAATACAAGAATTAAAAATAACCAAAATGACGCAATATACGGTAACGTTTTAAATGATATTCTATAAAAAACCATTTACTTTCTCCGATTAGGATTCTACCATTCCTCATGGTACTTATCTACTTCCTTATATTTATCTCATATCATATATACTAAATAGCTTATAAAATTATCTGAGAACGTGATGAATCAATTACCTGCATATATAATTTCACATTGATCAAATATTTAACCCCCCAAGGTCACCTTCCACTTGTCCGGCAAGCACCTAATTTCTAATATGATTTCTATTTTTAAGCTTCTAGCTAAAACAATTAATTATTACTTCAATTCTAACACTTAATCAAGAAATAAATGTAGGGTATATAGTTTATCCAAATGTATTTACAAATCCTCTTGTTTAAAGATCACTTTTTAGATTAAACTCTGTATTAATGGATATGTATATTCCATATATCGTTCCTGCTTTAATTTTTTTTAACGTGGCACTATTTTTTCAACATAAAACTTCAGAATCCGGCGCCTAAAGGGCATGTTTTTTAAGTCAAAATTCCAAAAGGGGTTGTGGACTACACGATAAACCAAAAGGGGTTTATCGTGTGCTAGTCCATGATTTGTGGACTCCTTTAACTGCCTCCTCTACCGTCTGTCTGTGAGTCCCCATTTTAAAAAAAAAAAAAAAAATTTTGCTTGCAAATCTTGTACCCCTACACGATTTGCAAAGCATTTAAAAAAAATTAATAGCAAATTATGGTTTTTTTTTTTTGGTTTGAATAAACACATACTAATAAAAGAGAAAAATATGATAGTTAGTCCTTTTATTTGCAAACCATAATAAAAAGGAATTTTGTCCCTCTAATATATAACTACCATATTTAATACATTTGAAATGTGTGATTTAATATCTACATGGACTATTTTTATAATGATATTACCGTCAAATATGAAGTAACAGTACAAGTATATCATAACATATGGGTAATTAAGTAATGAAACAACAATAATTATGGTAAATTTGTAAATATGACTAACAAAAGTATCAAAAAATGCACATTATAATTAATTAAAGATTAAATATACTTAATCAGATATCGGATTAAGTATAAAATTTACCACTTACGGTTAATTACTTACCACATCACATGTAATCTAAGAAATATTATCCAAAATGAAGTCATCTAACAAATTCAAAATGTAATCTAAGCTTTTTCTCCAAATTATTATAATCTTGTTTAAACAGTTTGAGCAAACAATTTGAGAACTTCAATTTTAATGATTCAACTAAAAATCTAACCCATATTCAATTTTGATAACAAAATCCTTTTTAGTACGGTTAACAAAATCCTTTTTATTATGGTTTGCAAATAAAAGGACTAACTATCATATTTTTCTCTTTCATTATGTGTTTATTGAAACCAAAAAAAAAAAAAGATAAGGCATGTGTAGGGGTACACAAGTTGCAAAAGGAAAAATTTCCTTTGCAAATCGTGTACCCCACACGATTTGCTATTAATTTTTTTAAAAAAAAAATACTTCGCAAATCCTGTAGGGACATACGATTTGCAAGCAAAATAAATTTTGTTTTAAAAATTGGGGACGCACAGACGGACGGTAGAGGAGACCGTTAAAGGGGGCTACAATCGTGGACTAGGACATGATAAAAAGGGGTTTATCGTGTATTCCACAACCCCTTTTAAAATTTTGGCTTAAAAAACATGCCCTTTAGGCGCCGAACTCTAAAACTTCATAGTCTCTAACCATCAGAATTGATAACCTTCATCATTTTTTGGCTGATTTTAAAGGGAGTCAATAATTCAGTTACTTTTATATATATTATTTAAAATCTAATATTTTACTAGCTTTTTGAGATGCAAAGTTATTAATAATTCTTTTTAATAATCAATATCTTGTAAAAATATTTTTTCAATTGATAGTATCGCTATCTGCTTAATCTATCTTGAGACATTGCTGATCTTAAATAGTACATGCATAAAGAAGTTTCAAATAAATTAATTATATTGTCAGTGTATATAAGTTAAATTGATGACGGATGATTCTTGCAACATTGCTGATCTTAAGTAAATATTTAAAATTTTAATTTTGAAAAAATTGTTCACGCTAAGACAATCTATTAAGTATATTAGCCATCTTCTATCATGCTTTTCCCATTTGCTTATTTTTTAATATAAAGTGTATTAGAAAAATGTCTAGAAAATGCATCATTTGGAAATTATATATATATATATATATATATATATATATATATATATATATAGGAATTAAATTATTTAATTCATTTAAAACCTGTTAATTTTTTTGAGAATCTATATCTGATTTTTCACTAACTTATTATTATAATTGTTGTTGTTATGATCGTTTTTATTATAACACAACTAAACTACAAACGTGTTCATCTAAAGAAAAAATTTCCCTATTTTCATAGTAACATTTTTATTACTCATTAAAAATTTATCAGGAGTTCTTTTTTGGGATTGTATTAAGGTTTCTATTCTTTTCTTTTTCTTTAGCTTTGAAAACCCGGATTCATATTTTCTATTTGATATAATTTTGTTATAATATATAATTAAAATGTCACTATATATGTGAAATAACAATATTAAAAATCATAAATTTTACATGAAAAATGATAAATAGGATAGAACAATAGAACTTGATAGAGAAGGTCAATAACGTGCTATCAAAATTCAATATAGTTGATGTAACGCTAAAAACTTGATAAATTGATCACTTGATCATGAGATTTAAAGATGAACTTTTGAAGAAGAAAAAATACAAAGCAATAGAGGTCGTTCTTTGATCCGTGAGAGTCTAAGAGAAAGGAGAAAGTAAGACTAAATTGCACAAAAGATTAGAATAATATTTTTTATATAATAATTAGTATTTATTGCCTTTCATTAAAAAAATCTCTATCAAAAAATCATTAATGAAAGTTGCATATCTTTTTTTATGACAAACTCTTAAAAATATAGTAAAAAGTGGGCTCAAAAAGTAATACTTTTTTTAAAGAAATATTCAATATTGAAAATATATACAAAGAAAAAGTGGGTCCCGAAAATTACGGATCCTAAGGCTTATGGCCTTATTGGCCAGATGCAGAAGACCCCCTGAATCGAATTAAGCAAACAAAATATATTATTAAATTTCTTTTTCATTATAGAGAAATGAGGGGAAAAAAGTATATAAAACGAAAAAAAAAAAAAAAAGAGAGAAAGTCAAGGGGCAAGGGAAGTGGGTTGTGCGCTAGGTTGCTTGGTTATAACTAAAATGAGTTTATATTTTTAAATTTTATCTGATTTAGCTAGTTTTGTATATAATATGAGATACGTTTTCACCCATCAACAAAGTGTTGAGGAACATACAGTTGTTACTCCTCTTCCTTTTGCTTGGTTTCATAGTTATTTCCGTTCCTCTGTCATTACTCTTCAATTGACAAGTAGCAAATTCATCTTCTTCTTCTTCTTCTTCTTTTTTTTTTTTTTTTTTTTGCACGGTTTGGATAGGAGGAGAAATCTTGGAATCGCGATTGTTGAAATTTTTGAGTGCATATCTTCAAAGGTGAATCAGAAAATTGTTAGTACTATTGATTGTGAATTGACAAACCGATTTGTTGTTGTGTTTGGAGCTCAAATCGTGATTAAAGTACCGATTTTGTAAGATTTGGGTGGTGAACATATTAAAAGGACAAACATTGTTGAACAAGCTTGACGAACTAGATTTAAATTTAGAATTTGATATTTTGTGAGAAATTTGAAGTGGATGTCATTTAGACTCGTTGAAAATAGTCTAAGAAGGCTGTCTACAAATTTTGAAGTTATTTGGTGGAGATTTGAACTGGTTTTAAACAAAAATTGCTACTTAAAATCGCAAAAGAAGTTTGTAACTGTAGCTACAATGTTTATACATCATTATACGCTTTATACAAAATTAATACATTTTTATTCACTATTATGCATTTTTACTAAGATAAATACATTGCTTTATATATATATATATATATATATATATATATATATATATATATATATATAATAAAAAAATTATATAAACATTATTGTTTATTGCAAGAAAATATTGGCTATGCAAGTGTAAACTAGAAATATGGCTAGGTGAATACAATGTTGTGTTAGGATATATATCTTTGAAAAGTTCTCATTAAACAATTAGCTTCCCTTTCAATCTAATTTTACGTCTTCCTCTTCTTTTATCTCTTTTTTGAGCAAGTTGCAATTTGCACCTATAACATATGCACTTTTGTGTGATTTATACTCTATCCTATTTCTTTTAATGATTTACATTCTAATCTCCTTAGTTCATTGCAAAATTTTTAAAAGATCCATTTTCTCCATTACGTATAAGGGTAATAGGGAAATACACAAGTAATATTGTTGACTTCTCCTTCTCCATTATTCACAAGTTCATTAATTCAATTAAAACAATCATTTTTACGTCTGCACAACAAAAAGAAAAGATTCACCCCAACGATCAATTAAAAAACAGTGGAAATTAAAAAAATCTTCAAGTGTTCTTAGCTAATTCAAGGATTGGTAGCTAACTCAACACCATAATGGAATTGGAACTCTAAATAAGTTACAGAGATAAAATTAACTTTCTATATTTTTATGATAAAAATTAGATTTGAAAAAGTTAATTAAATGAAGGGATTTTACACTCTAAATTAGGGTTAAATAATTACCCCATTTAGCCAATATTTTACCCTCTAAATAATTACACTCTAAAGCCAATATTTTACCCGTTGTAATTGCCGGAGAGGTAGTCTCCTTGATCCTCTTCGTTGTACCACCGGATCTTCATCTTCTCTGTTGTACCACCGGATCTTCATCCTCTCTAATGTACCATTGAATCTCCACCAAAGAGGCCGTCTCCTTCGTCCTCTCCCTTGTACCACTGGATCTCCACGAAGAGGTCGTCCTTCATCCTCTCCCTGTACCACCAGATCTCCATTAGTATACAATTTTGTACAATGTAAAAGTGTGTATAAACACCGCTTGTATAAGTTTGTATAATATTGTATACCAATGTACAAGCGTGTATAAATACCTCTTATACATTATTATACACTTTTATACAAGGTTGATATATTATCTACAGTAGGTGTATAAAGTTGTATATTTCTGCATAATGTTGTATACTGTGAAAAAATGGCTATGCGAATGTAAATTAAAAATGATGTAATTTCTTAAGTTGGATTGTACATTATTAAAATATCCCCTTAAATGAAGCATAAGAAATATCTTATACGACAGTAAAACTGAAAAACCAATAGTTGCACTATGTCATTTTTCTAATTTCCACTCTATCAAGTACAAGTTTCATCCCTTCATCTCTCTTAAAGGTATGAAGAGTCTCGAGCAGTGTTTTAAGAGGCGGGGGTGCGAGGAATTTTACGAAGCACGGGGCGAGGCGTAAGCTCCGAGACACTATGCGTAAGTCCGATGAATCTACGGGGTGTAAATCTCGTGTATGAAAAAGTAATTTTTTATTAAAATTCTAAACTAAATTCAAATAAATCACCAATAATATAGAAAAAATTATTATAATTATTAGTTGAGAAAGGTAACAACACAAAGAATGATAATAGTCGAGATAATCTTTAAAATGAAATGGCCATCCACTTCATTATCGATCCCCACATCTACTAGTCCTTACTAGGGGTGTTCATGGTTCGGTTTGGGTCGGTTATTGGTTAAAACCATAATCAAATCAATTTAGTCGGTTTTTAAATATCTAAAACCATAACCAAACCAAGTAAAATAATAACCACCGGTTTGGTTATTGTCGGTTTGGTTCGGTTTGGTTCGGTTTTTCGGTTTATGACTAGCCGTGACAATTCAAATATTCTCTCTCTACATTCTTCAAATTTCTTATGAAACTCTTTTTTCCTCATAGCCCACAAGGGTGAATCAGGTGGACCAAACTTGCAACGCAGTTTAGATTCAAAAGAACAAGTCAAACAGAGGTTTCAAAATACAAACAACCCTTATGCTTACGACTTATTAGAGTTGGGCTTGGATTGTTGGACATATTCTTTTAAGACATGGGCCTTAAAAATAAGTAGACCAAAATTAAATTAATAATTAAAAGGTATAAAATATCTTTAATTATTTATGAAAAGCTAATATTATACATATAAATAATTATAAATTTTATGTATATAATTATCGGTTTGGTTCAGTTATTTATTCGGTTATTTTTTACTATAACCATAACCAAACCAAATATTATCGGTTTTTCAAATTTAAAACCAAACCAAACCAAACTAAACCAAATGTCGATTATTTTATTCGGTTTGGTTAAATTTTCGGTTTGGTTTTGATTTTAACCAAAACTGTGAACAGCCCTAGTCCTTACACCCTTAACTGATATTTGCACCGTACCGATATTTGTTTATATATTTCAAAGAAAGAGAACGTTAAAAAGTGTAAGAGAAATGGCAAAACACGGATAAAGTTGCACCAATAATAAAAAATCACTATCTACAGCAATAATATTTTAAAACAACGGAATCAAATTTAACGCCCATAAAAAGAACTCAGCGTTGACTCAAAACGCAAGCACTACATGAGCTAAAATTGCCTGTTGAAATCAATCCTTTGGAGATTTTTTGAAATGTACGATTCTTTTCATTCATAGTGAAAAATTCTCTCTGTTGCCTCGAAAATTATGCCCGATCGAACTTCATTAAATTCGTGTTTTTTTTTTTTCTCTATGCATTTTTTATATGATTGTGTGCTTATTAATCCATGAGGAAAACTTTGATATAAAGGACCCACACTCCATTCGACCAAGGATATATCAAGGTGAAAAATATTTAAGTTTTTCTTATTCGAGAAACACATTAAGATGGTTTCACGCAACTAAAATGTTTTTTTTCTTCTTTTTGTTTGAACTTAATTGAAAATATAACCAATTTTGATTGGGACATCAAAAAAATCAAGGGTGAAATAGTTAAAGGTATGATACCGAAGATGAGTACACTATCTGAATCTCGAGTTGTTAGTTTATGTTATATATATTACTACTTAATATAAGTGAGGATCCAAGTTTTTTGTAGTCCTCACAAAAAATTTGATCCTCTAATATTGTGACATGTGGCTTTCCTTTTGACTTTTTTTTTTCTTATCCATTTATGTGAGGGTCCCTAAAATTGTGGTATATTGATATTTATTGTACTTTTTGTGAATTTTTTTTCCATGGTACTTTTAGCTTTCATATTTAGTCCAAATAAATATTTTTTTATATAATTAAGAAGATATTAATAGTCTTATATACCAAATTTATCATTATTTAGATAAGTGAAGTTTTACACAATCAAAAAATCATATTAAATGGGCAATCTTTAATTAAGATGATTTAAGTGGGGATCCATGAGTTTTGTAGTACTCACAACCTCAAAACTTTCATTTTTACCCCTATTTTGGCCTTTATTTGCATAGTTACCTATATGTAATTTGGTAAATTTTGAAAAATTTGATGGCAATGATACTCCAACAAGCAACAAAGGTGGAGGACACTTGGCAACTATCAAGAATTTTTTCCAAAAGTTAAGGGGCCCATGTATCCTCATTTAGATAAGTTAACTTTTATATACAAAATCAAGAAACCATATAAAATTGATAATATTTAATTAAGTATAATTTAGTGAAAAGACTTTTAAATTTCTAGATATGAGTGATTTGTTAGAGCCAAACTTTTTGTTCTAACTAAAGCATTTATTAGGTCTTACTTTATAGTTAAACATGCCCTACGCCATATGTTCCTCTCCGTATGTTTCTCTCTATTAAACATCCAACGTTTTACTTCTTTAGTGATATCATATGTGCTTACAAATACAGAAAGTAAAAAATTATTGAATGACATTGTTTAATGTTGAAAATAAAGGTATAGTTATCAGTCAAGATTAGATTATATTTAAGATCTCTTGTTTGATTAACCAAAAAATAATTTTTTTAAGCATAAAACATATATGAATAACTAAATTGATTCTCGAGGTTCATTTTATGAATTTAGTTATTTATTGAATTTTGTCTGAACTAAGGTTAAAAAACTCATTTCACTAACATAAAGCCTTGACACGTAGAATAATGAGTGAAAAATTAATAAATATCAAAAGAAATCTATTTCTACCTATAAATAACAATCGCATGCTCACAAATTCATAAAAATGCAAAACTAATTTCCAATTTATGATCTTCGACGAGTTGTAATTATCATATTTTATCATGTTAGTTTATAGAATATCGAATTACTTGCGCCCTTTTGGTATTTGCTAATTGCCCTACCAAACTTATTTTCTCATAAATATTTTTCTTAAAAAAATTTATAAACAAAATATGATTAACCTGCAATTACATTAAATTAATTATGTACTAAAAAAAGTGACCCAATTTATACTTATTTGATAAAACTTACGCATTATATTTATATTTTGAGTTTGGGCCCGAGCTTAGCACGGGCCTCCAACAACTAGTATATATATACACACAATTGAAAACACCATTTTTATACAATTCTGAAATGCTTTATATGGTTTAATGATTTAAACCTAGTCAATAAAGACTGTGAACTGAGAGTACATATTTAAAATGGCACATCTCTATCGTAATTAAAGAAATTGATGTGTGTCAACATCATTCCACCTCTACATTTTATTTTTGTAATGTAATATCAACTCATTTTTCTTTTCCTATATCTTGTTTATTGGAGAATCAGATTACATTCTAATTGGTACGCTTGCGTATCACTAGGGGTGTTCATGATCCGATTTAACTTAATTTTTTATTAAAATCAAATTAAATTAATTAAGTCGATTTTTTCTAATATTCAAACCAAACCATTAAAGTATAAATTTTATCAATTTCGGTTTTGTCGATTTTATCGATTTGGTTCGGTTTTTGCTGTTTTTTTTTCGGATTTTAAGAATGTACTAATACAAAGAATCTTTGAATCAAATGGTAACTAAATACGGCTTTGACCGTGATCCATTCAAATCTAAGAATCTTTTTAATTAATTTATTAACTTTATGTATGTATAGGCCTATAGCTATGGGTATAGGAATTACTGAAACATAACATCTACTTTTCATAATTGTAGTTAGCTCCTTACATATAGCCTTTTGATATTACGCAGCCCCTCCGAATTTTTGTTATCTAGACTCATCGTGTTTATGAAGCATTGAGAAGAAAGCACAAAAGTTAAAACGGAAAATGATAAACAGAAAGACAAAGTCATCTATCAAATCTTTTTAAATTCCAATTGCCATTTTCTTCCCTTTAATTTGTTACGAATAAAATGCCAGCTTATGAGTAGTAATTCAGATGCCATGTAAATGAGAGAACCGTAAAACTGAATAAGGGAGAAATTCTATTTTACCTTTAGCAAATTTCTTTTATTTTACCTTAAACGTAAATGGGCTACACTTTTCTTTCTAATTATTTGAATTTGTATTGGACTTGGAATGAGCCAGAATTTTGAAGAATATGTATATATATATATATATATATGTGTGTGTGTGTGTGTGTGTGTGTGTGTGTGTGTGGGCGCGCGCGCGCGTGTGTGTGTATGTATATATGTATGTATGTATGTGTATGTGTGTATATATGTATGTATGTATGTATCGGTTTGATTCGATTTTGGTTCGGGTTTTTTTGGTTTAACACCAAACCAAATCAAATGTTATCGGTTTTTTAAATTGTAAAACCAAATCAAATCAAACCAAGCCGGTTTTCGGTTTATCAAGTCGGTTTGACTCAATTCACCGGTTCAAATTGATTTTCCGGTCTCATTTGAACACCCCTATGTATCACCAACTCTTATGGTCTAGCTATCAATGGAACCCTGTCCATATTAGGTGGGTATTCAATTCTTATTATCCATTTGTTCTTTAAAAAAAATTGATTTTGTAGTTAATTATAAATGTTATTTGAATTAAATAATCTTTTTCATAAAAAATTTAATACATGAAACCTGTAAAAATAACACATAATTTTTTTGTGGAAATACTTTTTCTATTCAAATTGTAAATGGATATAGAAATTCATTTCATCTTCTTCCTTTCCCTTCCTTATCACCTTTGTAGTGATTTTTTTAAGCAAATATTCTCTGTTTCAAAAGAAATAAGAGATTCGGAAGACAAATAATATATGGAATGTCTCAACATCTTCAAGAAAAATGGATCAAAATTATAATAACATTAGTGAAATTTTTTATTGAACAATTGTCAAACAGCCAAACTCCTTTTGTCTTGCTCAATTATAATGTGAATGTCGCAATCCATAGAGTGGGGTTTCGGATAGACTTTTTATCTATGATATTCGAGACTCATTATCCAACTAATTTAAATTCATATAGCGTATAAAAAGCATTAGATTTTAAAAAAAAAAAATTGAATACTTCGACAATCCTTTTAAATTTGTCAGTTTAAACACTTAAATTATGGTCTTTCTCAATTGAGCATATGATACAATATTTCTACAGAGATTTCCGGTCCATATTTTCTGAAAAGGTTTTAGTGCGTATTCACAAGTATCAATTACGTAAATAAATTAATCACATAAAATATAATGCATCTTTATTATACACATCAACATTAATTGGAACATGCATGAGATTTACGGCTTATTGAGATTTATGTATATAATTAAAAAAGGTGACATATTTTAAATGTTTAACTTATCTACTTCATGAATGCTTGAAAACACTCTCATTTAAAAAAAAAAAAAAAAAAAAAAAAACTTTTACCCAAATCTAAAAAGAAAAATTTATCATATATTCTGGTGTTCAATCAAAATATATTATATTTTGAGTAGCTAAATAAAATTTACTACTCCCTCGTCCCAATTTATGCGATAGTATATTTGATTTGGTACGGAGTTTAAGAACGAAAGGAAGACTTTTGAAATTTGTCATCTAAAATTGTTATAGATACTTATGAGGCTGTAAATCATTTGATTAAGGGTAAATTAAGCATATTGAAGTATAATTGTTACTAAATACAAAAAGGTGTCTTTGGTACAGAATAAAAAAGAAAGAGTGTCACAAAAATTGGGATAGAAGGAGTAAAACTTAATACATTGTGAAGATCGATGTGCAGGTCATATTCAAAAGGGGAAGCTTCAAGTATCTTCGGTCATAATTCACGGGAACGGGGATATTTATAAGGATGTCACACATTGTATTGGAGCAGGGTGAGTGAAATGGAGGCTCGCTTCCGGGATGTTGTAGAATAAGAATGTGTCGTCAAGGCTTAAAGATAAGTTCTACAGACTGGTGGTTAGATCAACTTTGTTGTATAGAGCAGAGTGTTGGCCAGTAAAAAATGCCCACATCCAGAAGATAAATTTAGCAGAAAGGGATGCTCAGATGGATGTGTGGACATACTACGAGAGATATGATTAAGAAGAAAGTTATTGGGGACAATGTGGGAGTGGCCTCTGTTGCTGAAAAAATGAGAAAAGAGAGACTGAGATGGCTCGGGCAAGTGAAAATGAGGTGTGAGGATGCGACAATAAGGAGGTGTGAGAGGTCGGCTATCGCAGGAATAAGATGAGGTAGAGGTAGGTCGCGAAGAACTGGAGGGAGGTGATTAGAAAGGGCTTGGCACAGCTTCAACTTACTGAAAAAATGCCCCTGGATAGAAAGATCTAGAAGTCGAGGATTAGGGTAGAAGGGTAGTAGGTAGCCGACTGGTGTTGCACTGTAGGTGGGAGTGGCAGGGCTAGCCCCCTCTCCACGTATATTTATTAGTAGCATTATTTACTAATCTCGTAGTTGTCTATTTTTTTTTATGTGTATTACTATATATTGCATGTTTGCTTTGTATCTTGCTATTTTGTTATCCTATTTTTTATGTCTGCGGCGAATTCCTTTTCCTTTGGTTTTCTTTTCTTTTATATTCCTTTCCTCTCTTTTCTTTTCTTTCCTTTTGAGCCGAGGGACTTTCGGAAACAATCTCTGCCTCACAAAAGTAGTAACATTTGCGTACATCCTACTCTTCACGGACCACACTTGTGTGATTACACTGGGTATGTTGTTGTTGTTGCTAACTATGTATTATGCCATTAGAAAAAGCTTATTCCGAACTTGCATTCGAAATCACTTACTCCCTCTAATCCAATTTATGAGGCACAATTTAAATTTCTACAGTTAAATTTTTAATTTTGATTGTGACTTCAGATATAGAATTTTTAAAAATAAAATTTACATATTTAAAAATCATATAAAAAGTATTAAGTTATATAACTATTCAAAACATTTAAAAATATATTAATAAAATTATTTAACTCTCGAAATCTAAAAATAATATTATAACTTGATTGTGGGGTCGGATAATACAAGTTTCACGTGGTTCTACGAAACCACCCAAAAATAGTAGACTAGTATTATAAAGTATAAACACCTACGTAACTGAGGTGACTTGTCGCAAGGCGAATGAATGGCTCCAATCGGGTGCCGGGTGTCCAACGCCTGCTGTTTCAAGTAAAACAACAGGCAACACTCTTCTCTTTCTTACCTGACCATATTGCCCTTTCATAACCAAATTATCAATATTCCAGCAACCTCCATGTAATATACAAATTTTTCAGTGAACTAATTCGATGAGAATAGAGTGAGAACATTATATTTTATAACATAATTTTTTTATTGGGTGTCAGTGAGAAAAAGTGTATATTGTTGTTGCTGGTTATGATCTTATACTCCTATAATGATTTTTAGCCATTCAAATTTATTTAACTTATCAAAAATTGGATTTTAGATATGAGACTTTGTCAACGGATTTAATTCTGCCTACACTATTAGCTTCTATTTCCTTCTAATCTAACTATTCAAACACAATGAGTACTTGAAACTCTTTGCCGGGGTCACATAAATTCACCGAAATGAGTCGTGATTATCAATGTACTAAGGGCTCGTTTGGTATGATATATAGAGAAAAATAGTCCTGCGATAAAAATTAGTACCGCCTTATTCCACGTTTAGTTGAAAAAAAAAATCGGAATAACTAATCCCTTGATTAGTTATTTATTCTAGGATAAGTTGTTTCCAACCAAACGAGCCCTAAATTCCATATTAGTACTGTATTAATATGTTGTAAAATCTGTTATGCAATTTTTGCATATTAGCTGTCCTTTTTTGTTTGTCATATTCCTAGTATAAAGTATAAACTTTACTAATCAGAGTTCTGATCCGATACTATTATAACCTGATTTATTAGCAAAAAAGAAACCTTAATTTTTTTGTCCATGTTCATCGATAAATATAATTTTATTATTAAATCAATATTACCGTTACCAATTAGATAAGGGGGAACTGCAACATTAAAGTTATTCAAATTTCTTCCTCACAATCAGTACTATGCGTCAATTTTTCATCAAATGTCTTCTTTGCAAAAATCTTTAAAGTTAAATTTTTTGGATATGGAGCTAGAATCTTTATGTTAGTTAATTAATGATCATTTTTTTTCTGTTTGCAGGAGTCCTTTATTAGATTATTATAAGAATAAAAGAAAGTTCAGTGCACGAAATTAACATCTAGCTAAGTCCAGCAAGACACAACAATACAACATGTAATCCTTCCTTGTGTGTGAAGCTCTAAACGTGTCTTAAACAATGCAATTGATTGACATCTTCTTCTTGCTTATGAAGCTTTATACTGTAATATTGCCTGATACCATTAATTAAATATTACGAAAGATGTTTTTCTCAAAGATAAGTGCTTTCTTACTTATATTTTGGCACTTGACAATTGATAAGTAAATATAAATATTATATCAAAAATACTAATATTATAATATAAGCAAACATTATGGGGTTGGGGTGGTGATGGGGGGCGGGTCCTGGCAAGGGCGAGGGTGTGGTGGAGGTGTGGGTGGGGGCAAGGACGAGGATGGGGTGGGGACAAGGGCGGGGTGGACGTTACGGATGGGGAAGAGATTTAATCAGTTTGAAATACTGAAATACCACTTATGAAAACTTGTTTTTCTTTCATTATGGAAGTCATTTTTTTATTTTTTAAAGAACTTATTTTCAAAACAAAATTAAAAAATTCGAAATATTTTGACCAATGTAACACAACAAAATTGAAAAATATGTCTTTAAAAATATATTCCTCCATACCAAACACACCTTATGCCTTAGTATAATGAAATGGTATCACTAACTCTCTAATGAAGTAAATGGACCACAAAGGCTGTGATAATTGTAAGTATTCTCCCATTTTTAATTAGAGGTATTGTTCCACAAATGATATCGATTTTGATAGAGCATGTTTTACCCTAAAATAAAACTTTGCGAATCTAAATTATCAAATCACAGAACAAATATCAAACGACCAATAGAAAATTCAAAAAAGTAATGGCATATTTCCAACAACAACAACATACTCAGTGTATATCCACAAAGTGGGGCTTGAGGAGGGTAGAGTGTACGCAGACCTTACCTTTACCTTGAAAGTAGAGAAGCCGTTTTAGATAGACCCTCAGCTCAAGTAAAGCATAAATACAACAAGATATGAAAACATACTGCGTAACATGATAGAAAAAATAAGAAAACTAAAGCAGAAAAGACGACAAGCAGTAATAGCAAACTAAGAACAAGAAATACGAGAATACTGGAAAAATAATAAAATACTAATCCTACTGCTAAAGGAAATACAATTACCTACTAGCATTCTACCCTAATCCTCGACCTCCAAACCTTCCTATTTAAGGTCATGTCCTCGGTAAGCTGAAGAATTTTCATGTCCTGTCTGATCATCACTTCTCCCCAATATTTTTTTGGCCTACCTCTCCCTCTACCTCTCTTCTAGCCCTCCATCGCCAGCCTCTCACAACTCCTCACCGGAGCATATGTGCCTCTCCTCTGAGCATGGCCGAACGATCTCAGTCTCGCTTCCCGCATCTTATCTGCCACGGAGACCCTTACCTTGTCCCGAATATCCTCGTTTCTGATCATATATTTCCTAGTAAACTCACACATCCATCTTAAAATCCTTATTTCTGCAACTCGCATCTTCTGGACATGAGAAGTCTTGATTATCCAACACTCCGACCCATACAACAGTGTCGGTCTAACGACAACTCTGTAGAACTTACCTTTAAGTCTTAGTGGCACCTTCTTGTCACACAGCACACTAGATGTGAGTATCCATTCAACCTCCCCCCCCCCCCCCCCCCCCCCCGAGTATGATACATGACATTTTCATCAATCTCTCCATTGTCTTGGATTATAGCCCCAAGGTACTGGAAACTCCCTTTCCTCGGGATGACTTGAGAATCCAGCCTCACTTCAATGTCGGCTTCACTCGCCACCCCATTGAACTTGCATTCTATGTACTATGTATGCTTCCTACTCAACCTGAAACTCTTAGACTACAAAAGATGTTTTTCTCGAAGATAAGTGTATTCTTACTTATATTTTGGTAGGGGTGGGCGTTCAGTTTTTTTGTTCGGTTTTTCCAAAGTTCGGTTCGGTATTTCGGTTTCGATTTTTTGAAAGTGGACACCGAACACCACACTGAATTAGTTCGGTTCGGTTCGATTTTTTGAAGTTCTGTTCGGTTCGGTTTTGATTTCTAATTCATTTTTTTTTTGGCATGGATGAAGCAATAGTCACCTGTTAATAATATTCAAACTTTTCCAGCTAATCGAAGAATACTGTGACCTATCCATCGACCAACAGTCCAACACTAGACCATAACTTGTACTTCAGTTCTGGGCAGCGACATAAGTGTGTCTCAATTAACGAGATTGGAACTGGACAGTAGAGACTACTACTGTACTACATGCTTTCAAGTTTCAACTTAACATAAATAAGCAAGCTTAACAACAGCAGCAGCAAAACAGTAACAGCAGCAGCAAAAGACCAGTCCACAAACTAGTTCAGTCGATTCATGTTTGATATATGAGTGGAAGAAAATTCTTGTCAACATATTGCATTCATGTATTAAAACTGTAAAACTAAGTTCCCTAACCCACTAATAATTTAAGAAAACTGTAAAAAAATATTGCATTCATGTATTAAATATTCGATTAAACCGAAAAATCGAAGATCCGAAATCGAACACCGAACCGAACACCGAATTTGTTATTAAAAAAAACGGGCAGCGAACCGAAAAACCGAAACACCAAAATCAAAAAACCAAATTAATTTGGTTCGGTCCGGTTTTTCAATTTTCGGTGTTTATGCCCACCCCTATATTTTGATACTTGACAATTCCTATATTTTGATACTTGACAATTGATAAGTAAATATAATTATTATATCAAAAATACTAATATTATAATATAGGCAAACATTATGGTTTGGGGTGGTGATGGGGGAGGGTCCTTGCAAGGGCGAGGGTGGGGTGGGGACAACGGCGGGGTGGATGTTGCAGGGACAAAGGTGGGATGCTACGGATGGGGAAGAGATTTAATCAGTTTGAAATACTGAAATGCCACCTATGAAAACTTGTTTTTTCTTTCATTATGGAAGTCATTTTATTTTTATTTTTTAAAGAACTTATTTTCAAAACAAAATAAGATTTTTCAAAATATTTTGACCAATGAAACACAACAAAATTGGAAAATATATTTTTAAAAATATATTCCTCCGTACTAAACACACCTTATGCCTTAGTATAATGAAATGGTATCACTAACTCTCTAATGAAGTAAATGGACCACAAAGGCTGTGATAATTGTAAGTATTCTCCCATCTTTAATCAAAGGTATTGAATTTGAGTTCCACAAATGATATCGATTTTGAAGGAGAACGTTTTACCCAAAAATAAAATTTTGCGAATCTAAATTATCAAATCTCAGAATAAATATCAAACGACCAATAGAAAATCCAAAAAAGTAATGGCATATTTCCAACAACAACAACATACCCAGTCTATATCCACAAAGTGGGGCCTGAGGAGGGTAGAGTGTACGTAGACCTTACCTCTACCTTGAAAGTCGATAGGCTATTTTCGGTAGACCCTCAGCTCAAGTAAAGCAGAAACACAACAAGATATGAAAACATACTCCGTAACAAGATAGAAACACTAAGAAAACTAAAGCAGAAAAGACGACAAGCAGTAATAGCAAACTAAGAGCAAGAAATACGAGAATTACTAAAAAAATAATAAAATAAAAATAAAATACTAATCCTACTGCTAAAGGAAATACAACTACCTACTAGCCTTCTACCCTAATTCTCGACCTCCAAACCTTCCTATCTTGGGTCATGTCCTTCGTAAGCTGAAGATTTTTCATGTCCTGTCTGATCATCACTTCTCCCCAATATTTATTTGGCCTAGCTCTACCTCTACCTCTCTTCCAACCCACAATCGCCAGCCTCTCACACCTTCTCACCGGAGCATCTGTGCCTCTACTCTGAACATGTCCGAACCATCTCAGTCTCTCCTCCCGCATCTTATCCGCCACGGAGGCACTCTTACCTTGTCCCAAATATCCTCGTTTCTGATCATCTCTGTCCTAGTAAACCCACACATCCATCTCAACATCCTCATTTCCGCAACTCTCATCTTCTGGACATGAGAAGTCTTGACTAGACAACACTCCGACCCATACAACAGTGTCGGTTTAACGACAACTCTGTAGAACTTACCTTTAAGTTTTGGTGGCACCTTCTTGTCACACGAGACACCAGATGCGAGCCTCCATTCAACCACCCTTCTCAGTACGATGTGTGACATATTCGTCAATTTCCCCGCTGTCTTGGATTATAGCCCCAAGGTACTTGAAACTCCCTTTCCTTGGGACGACTTAAGAGTCCAGCCTCACTTCCATGTCGGCTTCACTCGCCACTGCACTGAACTTACATTCTATGTACTATGTCTTCGTCTTACTCAACCTAAAACTCTTAGACTCCAGAGTATGTCTCCAAAATTCCAGCATGGCTGTCACCCCTCTTCGCATCTCATCGATCAGTACGATATCATCCGCAAATAACATGCACCATGGAACCTCCCCCAAATGTTGCTCGTCGATACATCCAACACCAAAGCAAATAGAAATGGGCTAAGAGCTGAACCCTGATGCAACCCCATCGCAACTGGGAAGTGTCCTGAGTCTCCTCCCACTATCTTTATCCGAGTCTTAGCTCCATCATACGTGTCCTTGATAGCCCTAATGTATGCTACCAAAACACCTTTAAAACATCTCCATAAGACCTCTCTCAATAATTTGTCGTATGCTTTCTCTTAATGGTATATTTCCACTTTAATGAAAATGTTGGCAGCCAAGGAAAGGGGAATAATAGAGAAATTTCTTCAAAGATTCTAAGTTCAAGCCAAAACTACATAGATGGGAACGTGAGTATAAGCAATAATGGTTGATGAACAAATCAAAATAGATCATGAGAGTTTATGGTAGAATAATAAGTATTTCGTAATCTTCAATCATAAATTCTGATATTAAATTTTAATTCGAATTCTATAATTTGTGTCAATCGAACATTGGATGACAGCAGCAACAACAATAACAACATATTTATTGTGGTCCCACAAGTGAGGTCTGGGATGGATAAAGTGTACACAGACTTTGTGAGGTAGAGATGGAGTAATAATCTAATTTGATTAATATTTTAAGGGCAAAAAATCAAATTCATATTGTTAAGTTATTGGTTTTCCTTTTTCCTTCATTGTGGAGAATCCTTCAGTTCAAAAGGTCTTCGACACTTAAAAATTCGATTTCTTCCTTTTCAAAAAAGAATAAAATCTTTAAAGAGTTCTTATTTGGAAAAAGAAAGTACATTGTGGGGTTGTGAAGGGTACTTCCGTCATTTAGCATGTACAACAACCCTGTGAACAGAGACGACTTCAACAGCACCATGTATCATTTTCAATCACAAAAGCATTAGGTCCCACATACTCCAATAGGCATAGGGCTGGGTCCCACCACACGAAAAACAAAAGAAACATCAAAATAAAAACAGTGGGTCCCAAACTCCATTTAGTGGTCCCCATCAATAATTATTATCTTGACACTTTCTGTTGATCTTTCGACACGTACACTAATCGCCGGAGAAGCAAACTAGACGGAATCTTTTGATCGGTAAATATGGGTCCCACCTACGGATTGGGTCCCAATTATTAGATATGGACGTTTCTTGAAAAATTGGTTATTGACAAGTGACATTTTAGAAAATTGCTTTGGAATCCAATTTAATAATTATACTATTCCCTTCGTCTTAAATTATTTGTCGCGTCTTTTATTTACACGTTTTTTACGAAATATTAATTAAGTGGGTATTTGACTAACTTTATTTTTATATATATCTAAATTATAATATCTCTTTGTTAAATATTTATTCTATATATGTGTTATCTTCGTGAGTAAATTTTTACTAAGAATAAAATGAGAAAAATTAATTAATTGTGACTTGAACTCTTGAAATAATAAGTAGTTTCAAACAATTATTTTTAGTAATAACGATAAATAATTTGAGACGAAGAGAGTATTACAAAGCTACACAACTTTTTAAAAATATTAATTAAAAGTGAATTAGTAAAAATATATTTTATTTTTTAGGAATAAATAACTTTTTTGAAGAAGTATCAAGCTAAAACCACCAGATTACTAGTGAATAGAATAAAGTGACTCAATTATTTCACTTGATTTATTTATTTATTTAGTGCAATCATCTCTCTTATAATACCAACCTAAACCATGAGCTATCCAACAACTCCATCAATTGCAAAAACCATTGTATAAGGACCTCTCTAAAGACTCAAACTCTTAGACCCTGAGGCAAAAACAGCTTCATTTCTCACTTAGAAGAAAAAAAAAATACATCATGCTAGGCAAAAGACCATCCAAACCGGTGATCGGAAAACTCACCGGAGCAGCGTTTTCCGGTAGCCAGAAAATAGATGGTGCCACAAGTCCAAGAAGTCCACTAGATTTCAAGATTCAATCACCAAGAGGCTTAAAAAACATCGATTTTGGTGGGGTTGGTTTAGCTATTGTGGCTGCTCTAGAAAAATCTAGTGGTAATAAAGCTGTTTACAACAGGAATTCAAATAGATCACTTCCAATTCCGGTTATTTCTTCATCAAAGAATAGTTCAACTAGGTATGCACCAAAGTTCGAGGAAACGGATATGGATAGTAGTTTTGAAGAGTATACTATAGTAACTTGTCGTGCACCTGGTAACAAGGGGTATACTAAGGTGTATGGTGATACAAGTAAATGTGAAAATAAAAGGGAGTTTCAAACTCCGGCAAGAAAATGTAATCGTCCAAGTGTTTTTAGCATATCTCCGGCGAGAATTGGAGATTTTCCGGCATACCCTGATTCTGATTTTCTCAGTTCATGTCACTTGTGTCAAAAGAAGCTACATGGCAAAGACATATACATGTATAGGTATGTCCACTACTTTATTTTGAGTTAACATAAAAACACATCTGATTTTTTTTTTATTTTTTTATTGTTAGCTGTTTCCTTTGACTATTTGATATATCACCGTCTACGTATTAAAATACACTTCGAAGCTGATTAGATCAACTATTCTTTTTGCCTTTCCTGAACTATTACGTACATACAGTGATAGTTTATGTAGGAAAAGTTAACATCTTATAATTGTTGGGACGCCAAACTCACAAGAAAGATAGTTTAGATTTGTTTTTTTACCATTATATCTTGTAATTACTATCCCTTTTGTTGTCAGAATGGTATTAACATTTCCTTGTTAATGAATTTCAGGGGAGAGAAAGCATTTTGTAGCACAGAGTGTCGGTACAGGCAAATAGTGATGGATGATCACAAAGAAAAGTGTAGTTCAGAAGTAGTTTCAAGATCTGTTGATGTTGCAAGCTCACCTTATGGAAATGGCCAAATCTTTGCAACTGGAATTCTGGCTATTTAGTTAAGACTGATCAATAAATTAATAGCTATTATTATTATTAGTAGTATATATAGAAACATTAGTACATAACATCTATATATACTCGGGAATACTTAAAACTTTTATACATATGAGAAATAGCTCTATTTGGAGGACCTCCCTTTTTTTTTTTTTCCTTTGGTGTGTACTTTCCCCAATTTTGATTTGGATGTAGAAATGGAAAGCTCAAATGCAGCTATGAAAAGTTTTGAACTACACTTTTCTTTTCTCCTTATTTTCTATCTATAATAATTCTTAAAGTGATATAAAAGTTTGATGTTAAATTAAAGCATAAAAAGGAAAAAGGAGCATTTCTTTTTGTGGTGAGTGCATGGGACAAATTCAAAAAGATTCTCCACAAAAGAGAAAAAGTGGAAAGAAATTTTGATTAAAATCAATTTTAGGGACAGTCATAGAGATTTTAAAACAAATGAACTGACTCCGATGAACTCCACAGTAGATGATGGAGTCCGCGACTTAAATAACCCAAAAAGTGAGTAAAGATATCAAAATAACTCAAAAAAAAGTGATTGAAGTACCTTTTGCGCACTAATTTAGTGCGCAATAGGATCAAACTTTAGTGCGCAATAGGATCAAACTATAATTTTACAGTTTTGCCCTATTGCGCACTAAATTAGTGTGTAAAGAGTAGTATTTTTTTTTCACATAATTTTAAAGCTCTCAAATTCACATTTTTTTCATAATTTGACGCAAGATTAGTCATAATTTAAAATTCCGAAATATTAATATTTTATGTAGAATTTAATATATTTTTTTATGGAGAATAATGTCGGCTCATTACATCAATGTTACCTAAACGTTTGGATCGTTGTTTTAGGGGTCGCCCGAAGTAAGTTTGTTTGAATCTTGTTATCTTTAGGTTTAAGTCTTTTATTTTATAAGGTTTTGGTTTAATGGGACAAATTCAAAAAGATTCTCCACAAAAGAGAAAAAGTGGAAAGAAATTTTGATTGAAATCAATTTTAGGGAAAGTCATAGAGATTTTAAAACAAATGAACTGACTCCGATGAACTCCACAGTAGATGATGGAGTCCGCGCGACTTAAATAACTCAAAAAGTGAGTAAAGATATCAAAATAACTCAAAAAAAAGTGATTGAAGTACCTTTTGCGCGCAATAGGATCAAACTATAATTTTACAGTTTTGCCCTATTGCGCACTAAATTAGTGTGTAAAGAGTAGTATTTTTTTTCCACATAATTTTAAAGCTCTCAAATTCACATTTTTTTCATAATTTGACGCAAGATTAGTCATAATTTAAAATTCCGAAATATTAATATTTTATGTAGAATTTAATATATTTTTTTATGGAGAATAATGTCGGCTCATTACATCAATGTTACCTAAACGTTTGGATCGTTGTTTTAGGGGTCGCCCGAAGTAAGTTTGTTTGAATCTTGTTATCTTTAGGTTTAAGTCTTTTATTTTATAAGGTTTTGGTTTAATGGGACAAATTCAAAAAGATTCTCCACAAAAGAGAAAAAGTGGAAAGAAATTTTGATTGAAATCAATTTTAGGGAAAGTCATAGAGATTTTAAAACAAATGAACTGACTCCGATGAACTCCACAGTAGATGATAGAGTCCGCGCGACTTAAATAACTCAAAAAGTGAGTAAAGATATCAAAATAACTCAAAAAAAAGTGATTGAAGTACCTTTTGCGCACTAAATTAGTGCGCAATAGGATCAAACTTTAGTGCGCAATAGGATCAAACTATAATTTTACAGTTTTGCCCTATTGCGCACTAAATTAGTGTGTAAAGAGTAGTATTTTTTTTTCACATAATTTTAAAGCTCTCAAATTCACATTTTTTTCATAATTTGACGCAAGATTAGTCATAATTTAAAATTCCGAAATATTAATATTTTATGTAGAATTTAATATATTTTTTTATGGAGAATAATGTCGGCTCATTACATCAATGTTACCTAAACGTTTGGATCGTTGTTTTAGGGGTCGCCCGAAGTAAGTTTGTTTGAATCTTGTTATCTTTAGGTTTAAGTCTTTTATTTTATAAGGTTTTGGTTTAATGGGACAAATTCAAAAAGATTCTCCACAAAAGAGAAAAAGTGGAAAGAAATTTTGATTGAAATCAATTTTAGGGAAAGTCATAGAGATTTTAAAACAAATGAACTGACTCCGATGAACTCCACAGTAGATGATGGAGTCCGCGCGACTTAAATAACTCAAAAAGTGAGTAAAGATATCAAAATAACTCAAAAAAAAGTGATTGAAGTACCTTTTGCGCACTAAATTAGTGCGCAATAGGATCAAACTATAATTTTACAGTTTTGCCCTATTGCGCACTAAATTAGTGTGTAAAGAGTAGTATTTTTTTTCCACATAATTTTAAAGCTCTCAAATTCACATTTTTTTCATAATTTGACGCAAGATTGGTCATGATTTAAAATTCCGAAATATTAATATTTTATGTAGAATTTAATATATTTTTTTATGGAGAATAATGTCGGCTCATTACATCAATGTTACCTAAACGTTTGGATCGTTGTTTTAGGGGTCGCCCGAAGTAAGTTTGTTTGAATCTTGTTATCTTTAGGTTTAAGTCTTTTATTTTATAAGGTTTTGGTTTAATGGGACAAATTCAAAAAGATTCTCCACAAAAGAGAAAAAGTGGAAAGAAATTTTGATTGAAATCAATTTTAGGGAAAGTCATAGAGATTTTAAAACAAATGAACTGACTCCGATGAACTCCACAGTAGATGATAGAGTCCGCGCGACTTAAATAACTCAAAAAGTGAGTAAAGATATCAAAATAACTCAAAAAAAAGTGATTGAAGTACCTTTTGCGCACTAAATTAGTGCGCAATAGGATCAAACTATAATTTTACAGTTTTGCCCTATTGCGCACTAAATTAGTGTGTAAAGAGTAGTATTTTTTTTCCACATAATTTTAAAGCTCTCAAATTCACATTTTTTTCATAATTTGACGCAAGATTGGTCATGATTTAAAATTCCGAAATATTAATATTTTATGTAGAACTTAATATTTTTTTTTACGGAGAATAATGTCGGCTCATTACATCAATGTTACCTAAACGTTTGGATCGTTGTTTTAGGGGTCGCCCGAAGTAAGTTTGTTTGAATCTTGTTATCTTTAGGTTTAAGTCTTTTATTTTATAAGGTTTTGTTTTAAGTGTTTTATTTTTTAGTCAAGGCATTACTTTTTTTCGAATGTACAAATAAAAATATTATATTCAAAAATAATTCATCCAATACGAGAGGTTCAAAATAATGCATTGCAATAATCAAATAATACATCATTATTTACAATAACAAAATATTTAAAATAATATATTAAGTATGAGACGCTCTATAGCAGACATATTATTAAAGGACTCTACCTTTGCTTCCTTATCCTTGCTAACTAGAAATGAACCTTCACGAACGACGAGAGGTACTTGCACCACCACGGCCTCGTAGGCTACACAAACGCATATCATGGCCAAACTCCTTACATGTAGAGCACCTGCGAGAGTGTTCTATCATTGACATCCATTTGGTTGTGAATCTGAGTTCGTGCGTTAACCCGAATTTTACGGATATACTCCTTATTAGCAATCATTGAAAATGGCTCGTTTGGCCAATAAGCTTGATCACCAAGTGGGTAGAAGCGGCTGGTATATGCTTTAGCCTAACTTTTGACGCTGTATTCCGATGCCACATAACTTGATACCGTTTTTCCTATTGCCTCGAAACACTTGGCAATATGAGAACATGGCATGTGGTATGTTTGCCACTTACCACAACTGCACGTTCTCGTGCCCTCATAAACGGTATGTATGTTTCCTCCCCTATCCTGGTAATAATCTGTTCTGACTTCATACACACGTTCAGCCAGGCTATACGCGGTCATCTTGTGCAGCTGACATTTTTTCCTATGATGCTCCATCATTTTTTAAAGTTTTGGCATCCATCTCCCACCCTCTGCTAATATGGCTCTGGCTTACTTAGTTCTTGTCACAAACCGCTCCACAACTTGCATGAAAGTCATTCTTACCATTGCAGTAACTGGTAGTCTCCGAGCAGATTTTAGCAAATCATTGAATGACTCCGAGCTGTTTATTGTAAGCATCCCCCATCTCCTGCCTTCATCAGTATATAATGTCCATTTTTCAATTTCGATTTTCTTCAATCAAGTATATGCTTTTGGACTCACTTCCTTGATCGTCTCCATCCTCACAAGCTATTTTTTTTTGTTGATGCTCCATCGCAGCCGGCCACATCAATTTGTTGAGTGTGCCGTTTCCAAACTTTATTTGAAAATTTGCCTTGATGTGCCTTAAACAATAGCGATGGTAAGCAAAGGGAGGCTGCTACCCCTCCAAAGTAGACATGCAGTGCATTATGCCTTGATGTCGATCAGATAGAACGCATATGCCCATAAGATCCTTATTAATATGCTGCCTCAAATGTGTCAAAAACATCCCCTATGTGTCGTTGCTCTCGTTAGCGGAAATTGCGAAAGCAAGAGGGAATATCAACCCATTGACATCCACTCCTACTGCAATCAGTAGCTTGATGTCGTATACATCATATACATGTGTGCCATCTATGGATATGACTGGTCGGCAGTGAGCAAAACCATCAATAGATGGTTTGAACGCCCAAAACATATAGTTGAAAATATTATCAGCCAAAAGCCTTCACTCTACAACAGTTCCAACATTGAATCTTTGTAGAGCTGCCATATACCTCGGCAACGTCTTGAAAGAGCCCTCCAAATTTTCATAAATCATCTCAAACGCACGCCTACGACCAAGATATCTCTTTCTCTTGCTTATTGTTTTTTGATATACTATCTTAACGTTTCTAATGCAATCTTTGATGGGGATCCTGCACAACTTTAAACAAACAACACTTAGCAATGACAATTTAATTGATGTAAGAATTATAATGAACTAGGTCGAATAGGTTACCTTGGGGTTTCGGCAACGTCTTTAAGTAGCACTTGAGCAATCATATTTATATCTAAATTAAAATGATTTGCTCGATTCTCTCCTATATAACAAGTGTGACGTTTGTGGAATTTTGTGATAATCCACATACCATCGGGCTTAACAATTCTCTGAAGCATCCATGCACAACCTTGATACTGTCGTCTACAAACTAGTCTCCATATTTTTCTGGTTGAATCATCAACCCTATACTCCCTAATTTCCTTATAACAACAAATTTTGACTGCCCTTTGTAATGCATCTTTTGATCCGAACACCGTCCCTTTTTCAAGGCAGCAATCATCTTTTATAAGATCGGTCGGTTCTTTCCCCATAAGTGTTATCATGAGTAGGATGGACTTGAGGGACTTCTTCAGGTATCTTTGCTATATACATTGCAAGAACATAAATGGCGACTAAATCCCTATATTCTTCAGGCGCCCTCAAATACTACTCCCTCAAAGAGTCATCATCATTGATATTCCACACACCATAAAGCACTAAGTCTTGTGAAACGCTGTGTGGATATCTGACAATTATAGATAATCCACACTCTGTGAGATTAGTGTTCATTTTTTTGTGTAGGTAAGTGACTAATGTTTCGTAATTTAAGGTTGTTGGAAACTTTACATAGGCTTTTGGTTTGATACTATAACGAACGGTATTATTGTCATCAAGTATATCTCCATCCCAAAATAGAGAAACCTTAACTGTTGAAAAAGGAGAAGACATTTTTCTTTGAAGTTTTAGTTTTTTTCAAGAACTTAAAAGACTTAAACTTATGAAATTGATGAGTTTTTACCTCATCCAACATTCATATTAAATAGGCAAAATATGAGCGCAAAAGTGAACATTTAAAAAACGTGATAACCCTATTGCGCATGAAAATATTGCGCAATACTTTTGGGCATGAAAATGTTGCGCAATAGGATAAGATTTTTGGAATAATGCAACATTGTGTTGTCACATCAAGCATAGTATGTCATAAAAAAAGGACAAATAATGCAGCATTACGTTGTCACATCAAGCATAGTGTGTCATAAAAAGCGGTCAAATAATGCAGCATTGTGTTGTCACATCAAGCATAGTGTGTCATAAAAAGCGGTCAAATAATGTGTCATCTATGACTGATATATTGCGCATTTAAATGTTGCGCAATACAAGTTAGTGTCATAAAAAACGGACAAATAGTGCAGCATTGTGTTGTCACATCAAGCATAGTGTGTCATAAAACACGGTCAAGCATAGTGTGTCATCTATGACTCATATATTGCGCATTTAAATGTTGCGCAATACAAGCCAGTGTCATAAAAAGTGGACAAATAATGCAGCATTGTGTTGTCACATCAAGCATAGTGTGTCATCTATGGCTCATTTATTGCGCATTTAAATTATGCGCAATACAAGTTAGTGTCATTAAAAGCGGTCAAGTAATGCAGCATGGTATTGTCAAATCAAGCATGTCATTCTAAAAACTCATATTTTGCGCATCTAAACGTTGCGCAATATAAGTTGGTATTGTCAAATCAAGGAGTAATATATAATATGATTGACGAACAACTAGCATTCACATTAAAAAACGAGTTATCATGTCATTCTATACCCAATTTGCTGATATTGGTTTTATTACATGTTTTACCCCACAAGGCATATTCGAAGCAATGGGTAGGACATGGGAACTAGATGATGATTTTAAATACTCAAATAACTCGAACAACATATTCAATCGACAATACAATAACACAATGAGAGATGAGTGGGATTGGCGTGTTAGGGAGGCTGCAACACTTGAACAAAACTTGAGGTCAAACGCCCAAAAAAATGTGCTATGTCAATGCCTCGTGACACTCCACAAGAGTTAAATTTTTCTCTTTACCGTTTTCGCGAAGAGAACAATCGGATGAAAATACATTGCCTAAGGGTAGAATATGGTCAACATGGTTACATAAGATTCAGATCCAAGTGGGATTCGGAATGTTAAATGTCCGATGAAGATTAATATTTTTTTTTATAATAAAGTAAGTAGGTAGGGTCATAATGACCACCCCCGAAAGTACTTGGGGGTTTCCATCTATATAAGTAGCCTTTCATTTGTTATTAGACTATAACATATTCAATGTCGAGTAGTAGAAATGTAGATTGGTCTTTATTCCTTCCAAAGGATTCGCATAGCAGTGGTGATGATAGTTCAAATCATAGCAGTTATTCCAGTGAAACAAGTTTTCTTGATAACAATGATTTCAAACTAGACGATTTGAAACCCCACCTTCTTATAGAGCGTAATGATGATTTTTGCAGCATTAAATATTCAGATCCACAAGAATATTTTTGCGGGTTACGCCGAGAATGGGCACATCGGCATACCGAATCAGAACGTCTTGTTCGTGACTTGGAAAATCTCAACGCTCAAGTCCCAACAAGGTACTCAATAACCATGCCTCGAGTAGGTCCAGAAACTTGCGATCTTGCCGTACAAAGGATTAGAAAAGAAAACAATAGAATGCTAGCAAGACGTTGTAGATTTTACATGTTAAAGTTGACCGAAGAACAAGCATCATCAACAAGTAGAGAATTAATATCTACAGAAAAAAAGATGTCTTAAGAAACCCAAAATATTGTTCTGAGGACGATATTGAGGACTTCTATTCTGATGATAATTAGGGGTTATTTTGGTTCACTCTCTTAGATTTTGGGTAATTTAAGTTTCAGACTCGTGCGGTTAATTTATATTTTTAGTTTATGATGAAGTCACCAATTTGAATATTTTTAGTATGTTTTTAATTTGCTTTGGTTGTTATAGTCTATTATTAATTTAAATAATCTTCTTAGAGTTAATAATACATAAAAAGTTTAACAATTCACAATTTAAAAAAAAAAACAGATAAATTAGTACATAAAGGGTGAGGATTACATAATAAATGAAAACGTGCAACTAGTAAAAACAAAGTACATAAAAATAACAAAATAAATAGGAAATACATATAAAAACAAAATACATAGAAATATTAAACTTAATAAACAAAATACATAGAAATAATAAACAACAACATAGCACAAACAATCTTCCAAAATTTCAGTTTTTCTTTCAAAGCATTTTTCTCGTGTTGAGTTTCTTTAAGGTTAGCCTTGAGAAAACTTTATTTTTCTTTGGATTCTCTTAGCAAGACCTCCAAAAGGTCAATCTTTTCTTTAGCTTCCATAAGCTTAAATTGCAAGTCAAATTTTACGGTATCTCTTGAGATACGTGAAGTTGCAGTATCTCTATCAACAAGAGGCTTTTTAATCTTCGCCGCCGCCATTTTATCCACGAGAATGCTATCTTTCCAACGAAAATGTTTGTAACCGCCCATATCCTATAAACATTACAAGAAAATCAGTTTAAACGTAAAATATGTAGGTAATGTGAAAAAAACATTAAACCCTAAAAAATTGTAAAAACACTTACTTCGAGCACTTTACAACGCCAAAAATGACGCCCCGGATTTTCTTCGGTCCTTGATTTTTTAGCTTACAATAACGATCACATTCACAAACATCAGGTTCTATAGCAAATTTTGACGTTTCAGAGCTTCGAGACATGATTTGGTGGGGGGGGGGGGGGGGGGGGGGCAGGGGGAGCTAAAGTATGTTGAAAAAATGAAAATGAAGGAGGTGAAGAAGAGTAACTTGAAAAAATGAAGCTGGTAGGGTTTTTATTAAACCCATATTGCGCACTAATTTAGTGCGCAAAGGTTAGTTCGGTCACTTTTTTTTTAACTGGATTATTTTGGTACATTTGGATACTTTTTGAGTCATTTAAGTTGCGGACTCTAAATGATGCCTACAAAATTGTACATGTGATAAATATCTCCCTATCTTTAATTACTAGATGGGATTAGCCCGTGCAAGTACGGGCCCAATGATATTCTCTTCATTTCAAAATAAGTGATGTTTTTTACCTTTTCATTTTGTTTCAAAAGAAGTGGTGTTTTACATACATTTTGTTTCAAAATAAGTGGTATTTCACATAATCAAGAAGGCATTAATAATGTTCTTTCAACTTTACACTCATTTAAAACAAAAGAGCTATATCTTTTTTCAAGGGATTTAAGGGTCAGTTAGTAAAAATACATCTTACGTTTTAGGAATGAGTAATTTTGTAAAAGATGTAACCATGCTAAAAGCACCACTTATTTTGAATGGAGAGAGTATCACATGAGCACACATGAAGATCTTTTTGTTGGTAGATCAAAGTATTCACCTTCTCTTATTGCGTTGTTTTTCTAACGGTTTTTATTGGATATTCCATCTTTTATTTTTAGAAATTTATGGATAACATGTGTTACATCTTCTGATGCCAGCTTAATACAAAACTCCTTCCTTCCCCAAACAAAAATTGATCGACTAAAATGCAATAAATAGATGCATTTAGTTTTTAAAATGTTGTATTTGTATAGACTTCCCCCGTAATTATAAAGATATCATGTGTAGAATATAATAAATCAGTGAATTCGTATGAGATAGTGGATACCATAATAGTGTGCAATAATTCTTTAAACTAAAAATAAATAGGAATCTACAATATTGCTTAGAGGCCACAATACTCAGTTTTTGGAAGTTACCGTGGAAGATGAAAATTCTGGGACTCACATTTCTTGAAAGATGTACCTGACTACAATTCTTTAAAGAGGATACGGACAAACAAATTAAAATGGTCCAGTATTTTCGTCCAAATAGGAAAAAGTACACACATAATGCTATTGAGTACAGCAGGCCTAAAGCAGACAAACTATCAATTTCCAAAGATGCCCCTCAAAGTTGAATTTAATGTCATAGAAGCGCACAGGCATGTCGATGATCCTGCCTCCAAACCCACTCACTCAAGGAAGTTATACTTTAATGGATTTTTTTCGCGAAATGCCCTTCAAAAAGACTGGTCTTTAATTTTTGGCCTTCAAATTGGTGATTTTAATTTTTGTCCTTCGCTAAAAGCCCCTTGGTTTCGCGTTCGAACTCTCGCTCAATAAAAAATTAAAAAGAATTCGCAAGGCTTAAGTTGGGATTCACAAGGCATAAGGGGGGTTTCAAACTCTGCCTTAAGGCAAAAAAAAAAAAAAAAAAAAACCTTTGCTGAAATTTTGCAAACTTCTGTCTAAGGCCTAATTTTGGGTAAAAGTTTGCCTTAAGGCATAAGTTGGGGTCAACTTATGCCTTGCGAATCCAACTTAAGCCTTGTGTGTGTGTGTGTGTGTTTTTTTTTTATTGAGCCTGGGTTGAAACTCAGGACCTCGGGGTATTAAGCGAAGGGCAAAAATTAAGACCACCCCAGCGAAGGGCAAAAATTAAAACCACCCCAGCGAAGGGCATTCCTGCAAATTGCCCAACTTTAATTAAGAAGTATAATCTGTGTCATATTTTTACTGCATAATTGATATAATGCGGTGGCATGTTAAATTTAAGTCTTCTTAATTATTGAAGTTTCTTAATCACCTAATTAGATCATATTTTTCCATGTGCAAGACCACAAAAAGTATTATCAATATTACCCCCTTAAAGCTCAACTTTTCGACGACTTTTCGGAGATTGACATTTTAAATAAAAATTATTTATGAGGAAGGAAGATTAATAGGAGAATTATCAAATACGAAAGAGATACAACCGACTCGACATTTTATAAAGCAACATGATCTAAATTATATAAAATAGTTACAACTCTGTGAAATCATAAATTGGAAAATATTAAAAATTTACGAATTTGTGAATAATAATTTCTTTATTTATAGATAGAAATAGTTTTGGTATTTATTAAGTTTTAATTTCACTCACGATATTTCATGCCGCATGAGTTTATATTAGTTAAATATGGTGATTTAAGTTTAATTTCATATGAAATTAAGGAAAAAAAACTAAATTCATTAAATGAACCTCAAGAATAAATTTAGTTCTTCATATATAGTTTATGCTTAAAAAATATTAATTCTCAGTTAAAATTGTAATATATAGTACTTTTTTATATAGTTTCCAATATCTTAATTTTAATTTAAAATATTAAGTGGATCTAATTTAATTTAACTTCAAAATTTAATCAAATTAACTCTTGAAAAATGAAAAATGCCACATAAATTGAAATAAAGAGGGAATAATTAATAAGATATAAAAAATTCTTTAGTTAGAAACAAAAATGTGGCTCTACAATTGCCTAAATTTTGCCAAAATGTATAATGACAAATATGTAGAGGGACGTAATATTCCCTCCGGTTCATATTATATGGTGTTTTTAGTTCGAATACACCCCTTAAAGAATTGCTTATGCCTAGAGAGTAGAAAGCGATTTCACTAAATTATAATAGTCTCAATATTATATAATTTCCTGGTTATGTAAATATGCATTTATCTAATTAAGGTAATTTGAACAAAGAAAATAAAAGCTAAAAGCTATTAATATCTTCTTGATTACGTAAAAACCATTTGTTTTGAACTAAATATAAAAGCTAAAAATATCGTATATACTACTTTCTCTATCCCAATTTAAGTGTTTTACTTTCCTTTTTAATTTGTCCCTAAAAGCGTGTCTCTTTTTATATTTAATAAGTTGATAATTCAAACACTACATGATTAGGTTAAAACCACAAGATTCAAAAGACATTTTAGTAATTTTAGTATATTATACACATTTTTAATTTAGGACCATGCGGTTCAATTTTTATTTTTATTTATAAATTTTATACCCAGTCAAACTAAGACAGTAAATTGGACTGGAGAGAGTAATATAAATCAAACGAGTGAGGGGCTAAATAAGATTCAAAAGAAAAGTTGCAGGGCCATCATCAAATGGACGAAGAAAAAGAATTGAGGGTTAAAGTGGGATAAGCAAGGAAAGAAAGCAGCCACGTGTAAGTACTTGATACCATCAACCAATCAAAATTATTGTGTTGCATTGTGAGGACGACGATCCAACACTTAAACTCATGTTTCTATATAGTTAGAAATTTTTCTTAAAATAAAATCGTCTTCATATACCAAACATTGTGTGATTTGATATAAGCTTAACTGGAAATTGTGTGATTTGATATAATTAAGCTGAAAATTCCTTGGATTCTTTGTGTTCCTCACCGATATTTGATAACGTTGTTGAACCTCTGACTAATTCAAATTCGTATTGCATAAGGCTCATTATAGAAGGAAGCCTTCTTTATTAGAATTTTATTTATTCCCATAATTCAAATTAAAAAGATTTAGGTAAAATGAAAATTATGTCACTTTCACCACGATCCTTTTCCGGCCCCCTCATGTCTATCTACAACTCTCAAAGTATCTAAAAGTTTGATGAAAATTAAGCATACAAAGAAAAGTGAAAAAGTGAAAAGTGATTTTGATTAAAATCAAATTTATGAACAGTCATCAAGACTTTAAACAAGTGAACTGACTCCGATGACCTCAACAAGAGAGGGTGACCACAAGTGCTGTAATGGGATGGTAAACGTCGTCATCTTTAATAAGAGGTCTTCAATTTGATAAAGTCGTTTTTGATATGAAATGCAACCTTTCAAATCTTAATAAATGAAGTTGCGTTTGATATAAATACTTTCCATGCATATGCAAATTAATCGCGTCTCAAAAACGGATATGAAACAACGGGCATGAAACAAAAATTAAGAGAAAACGATATAAATACTCCTTTTAATTATGATAGTAGGTTCAAAATAGTCCCATAATTATGCACTTAACAATTTTAATCCTTTAAGTTTGTCACAAGTTAACAAAAATTGGTCCCTTAACTATGAGGGTAGGTTATAAATAGTCCCTTAAGTATGCACTTAACAATTTTGGTGCTTTAAGTTCACCAAAAGTTAACACTTTTAGTCTCCGATAAAAAATTCATCGAACTTTGTTTGTTAGATTTGACGGAAATTATGAAAAAAAAAATTAGCGAGGACTCACATTTAAAGGTACACACTACTAAAAAAAGGGCCAAATACCTCTGCACAAAACAGATGGACGTCCGTCGGTAATAGTGCAAAATCAAAGAAAAACCAACAGACTTGATAATGTTATAAAATAGTGCCTCGAAATACAAAAATCAACGTACTCTGTCAGTTAAAACAGAGATAGTCCATCGGCTAGGTAAAATACACTAGACTCGGATTTTATTAAAAAATAGCTAAAATTAATTACTTTCTTTGTAGTGATTTTTTTTTTAATTAAAATAGTTTCAGCACATTTTTGCTCGAAAATAGCAGGCGGACGTTCGTCAGTTTTTGTGAAAAAAAAAACATTGACTTTCTAATTGTGTCCCTCAATTTTACTCGTCGATTTTCGTCCATCAGCTTTTCGCTTGTTTTAGTGACAATTTTTGTAATTTCTGCTATTTCTAGTTTATTTCTTAAGTCTGGTGTAATTTACTTAGCCGATGGACTCCCTCAATTTTAACCGATAGAGTGTCCATTGGTTTTTGTGTTCCAAGATACTATTTTCTAACATTATCAAGTCTGTTGGTATTTCCTTGATTTTTCCCAATAACTGACGGACGTCTGTCATGTTTGTCTCAAGGTATTTGGCCTTTTCTTTAGTAGTCTGTATTTCTAAATGTGAGTTCTCGCTAATTTTTTTTTTTCATAGTTCTCGTCAAATTTAACAAATGGAGTTTGATGAATATTTTGCCGGAGACTAAAAATGTTAACTTGTGGCAAACTTAAAGGACCAAATTGTTAAATGCATAGTTAAGGGACTATTTTAAACCTACCCTCATAGTTAAGAGATCATTTTGTTAATTTATGACAAACTTATAGGACCAAAACTGTTATGTGCATAGTTAAGGGATTATTTTGCTTATTTTTTCTTTACTACTTGGTGTTGAGTATATATTTTTGAATTTCTATTAATTTACATTCGCATCACGTAATATATATTGAATGGACAACGCCCTTTATCCGATTTTTTCTTTTCTTACTCGATGCCTGAATCCCAAATTTTATTTAAGAATTGAAAGATCTTTTTTATCCCGCTATAACTTCAATCACACTGTTAGTGATCATAAGCTCAATTATTTCTTAAACTAGGGAATCAATCCGCGCTTCGCGCGGCTCGGAAGACATTTGATTCCAGGTTTTGTTTATTAACCATAAACACAACTTTATATATCAAATTTCAAATACAGTCAGACCTCTCTAAAACGGTACTCGCATATAACAACACCTCTCTATAACAGTCAAGTTTTTTCGGAACCGATTTTTTATGTTATATATTACTCCTCTATAATAGCATCTCACCTATAATAGTAGCAGCTAACTTTATAACAGTACGCTCTTTGTAAAATTACCCCTCATATAACAGTTTTTTTTTTTTTTTGTAATATAATAATTAACCATCTTTATACAAATAGAATACCCGTGATACCAATAATAAGTGTAGAGATTTTGACCAAATATTTGATCATTTAATACACTATTTATGACAAAAAATATCATATGAATATATATATTCATCATTAAACTATCTTCCTTCGTTATACAAAGTGTTATTAAGCTTAAAATTTGACAACTAAATTTGAAAATTAGATTTTATGTAACTTTTTGGCCTATAACAACGAAGTATTATTTAAATGTTAATGTTGTTATAGATGTATAACAGCTATTCTCTATAACAGCTGAAAAATTTCGAACTCGGCAGTGTTGTTATAGAGAGATTTGATTGTACAATGTTTTCTTTCTTATTTAAGCAATGTAATCAAACGAACGTGAATGCAACTCAAAAGAAAAAGAAAAAAAAAGGTAAAATGAATTTTATGAGCATGGGGTTATTTGCAAACAGAGCAAGGACTGCCCGATGAAAGTTTCCTTCATTCAATTATAAAATAAATAAATAAATAAAATCGGTAGCTCTCTAAGTATATGTATGGCCAGCTCATACATAATGTTGTCATTTTTCCCGATTGATACAGTAAGAAATGAAATCAACCAATGTCATACCACACTGCTTTACAATCACACATATAGGCGAGCCAACCAAAAACCTTCTGAAATTATACAAAAATAAAGAAGGCTTCACAATTTGCTAAAAATCAATGAACTAAATTTCTGCAATAGCTAAATACTACTATAATATTTCACACACACACAAAAAAAAAAAAAAAAACCTTTGTAGTCTTCAAATTCTAGTAAACTAATAATGGTGAAACTAATTCTTAACGTTTCTGAAAAAACATGTAAAGAAAGGAAAGATTTAAGAAACTTTGAACTCCTTACGTGCATAAGTATACAACTTAAAAATATGTTTATTACTTCATAAGTTTAATATGTGTTTATAAGTATTGATTTTTCCCTTTCATTAGATAATTAAATGTGATTATTTTCATAATTTCTCTATATTAAAATCTAGAAGAAGATTATAATGAAATAAAAAAAATGGAAAATCAAATTACACCAAATCCACAAAATCAAATTGTACGGTTTTTTTTTAATATATAAAAAACTTTCTCACCTTGGTTTATTTCATCTGTTTATTTTCCCTTTCGTTTACCCTTAAACTTTTTTCTTCTTCTTTTTGTCCGTGCTTATTTCCCTACATGTTCATTAGATAATTTCCTCTTTATACTCAAAATTTCAAAATATTAACAATTACATTAAATATAAAATCTATCAAAAATACATTAATATATATATATATATATATATATATATATATATATATATATATATAACCACTTAAAATACTTATATTGATCGACCTAACTTGAATTCTTTCTCCTTATTGTACTGCCTAATCATTACTGGCGGACTTGCATCATCACATTAGAATTAGAACAGGACATTAGAAAAGGTAACATATGAATAAGTTATATATACAACCGGGCAGTGACTGTTTATAAGAGTAAACTCTTTAAGTCTTATGACACAAAGGAAATCACATCTATTACCACAAGCATAGCAAGTTGCTGATTTACAAAGTAAAGAGAGCACATATATAATATTTAAGTGGATAGCAGTTGGATATGCTCAACCAAGAACAACACTTCAAAATACAAAATCATCAACAAATGATACTCTTTATGGAAATGGTAAAAATTATGGACGAAAAAAATCACATTAAGATTAAAAGTTTCTATTTGTCACAAAATGTATACTTATCATAATTGATGTACCTAAACAATAACAGTAATCCAAAGAACTGCAACAATATTCTATGAGCAGATTCTGGGAAGTCCCAGGCAGCACCAGAAATCTGAAACCAATTGGATAGGATCACAGGTCCTCACGGAAAATATGGATATGAAAACTATGTGAATTTATGGGAAAAGAAGAGGATAGGAGAGGTGAAAGGATTGTAACTGATCTAAAATTATAACCTTTAATTAGTGATTAAATTAATAGGGTAAATTGATTACTACTAATATTTAAGAGATTTACGTCTCTTGGACTTTTTAAGAAAGCAGCCGGAAGAAATAAGAAGGAAAAGTTAAAAAATGTCATTATGTAAGTATGTAACCTCCCTACTTTAAATGAAATTAATAGAGTGACATTTGGATGCTTTAATATATAGCACATTTGATTTAGTTTTAAAATGAAGAAAAAATTCAAAAAAGGAGAAAAAAGATAAATAACATTCTAGATCATACACTGACTGATAGCATGAGTCCACACTTAGCAAGCACTACAAGCTTTATTATTGAGATTCAATCTGCTGAAGAGACCTTGAGGCTTGCATATTGGATCTAGGCAACCTAAATAGAAATCTGAATGTGTAGTGGTATTATACTTAGCAGGCATTGACTAAAGAGCTTTCTTCTGTGTAAAGGACGGGAAAGTGACTCCATTGAAGTAGTACAAAGAAAGATGAAAGAACTAGGGTTGCTAAAGGAGAGAGAGTTGAGGGAGAAGAGAGAGAGGATTGAGGGAAAAGAATGATATAGTGGGAAGAAAAGTATATTAAAAGGCATTAGTTACATTGTGTAATTGATATACAAAATTTAGCTATGATATGTAATTAAAATAAAGTACAGCTACTAAATGTAAATAACTTCTAATGTTTGTCACACCAGGTAGATTTCCCTATATATATTACTCAATTTGACATTTTGACTGAAGCACGTAAGGGTTGATAGCCCCTCGGATGCAGGTCTTACATTTGGGCTTATATTTCTCCATGTACCTAATGGGTCATTTGCACGATAGTCCTTCAAAGGCACTAGTCTTTAATTTTTGGCCCTCAAATTATTAGTCTTTAATTTTTTTCCTTCACCTAATATCTCGAGATTCTGAGTTCGAATATAAGAATTTCGCAAGGCAGAAATTTGTATTAAAATTAGGCTTATTCGAGCAAAAGTTAAGCCTTAAGGCAGAGGTTTGCCATAAGACAATTTTTAACCCAAGGCAAACTTCTGCCTTAAGGCACACTTTTGCCCAGATTCTGCCTTATAAGGTTAAGGTAGAGTTTGAATCCAAAACTCTGTCTTGCGAAATTTCGTTTAATTTTTTATTGAGTGCGAGTTCGAACCCGAGTCTATGAATTTTAGGCCAAGGAAAAAATTATAGACCAATAATTTGAGGGACAAAAATAAAAGAATAGTGCCTTTGAAGGACATTCCGCGCAAACAATTGGTCTCTAATCTCACTTGTAATGGGCTCATTTTGTTTTTATTTGGGGACTAGCAATATATGTCTGTGCGATGCATGGGCCGAACATGTTTTTTCACTTTAATTAACCAGTATTTAAGTTTTGTATTTTGAAAATAACTTTTAAGAACATTCTAATTATTATTATATATAGCAACATATACAAAATATATTTTATGTACCATCACTTTAGTTATAATTAGAAAATGGAGTTTAAAAATTAAAAACATATGATGGAACTAAGTCTTTGAGATGGAAAGAGTTGGACTTTTTCTCATTGTCATGACAATGAAAGTTGTTCATCGATATGAAAAATAAAATTAGTAAGAATATGAGAGAAAATTAATATTTTGATTCTAGATTTTTTCTTATAAATTCTTTAATATCTTATATGTACACCGACAGGTTGATATCCATCTCAATTAACTAATTGTTCAGATCCAAACATAAGAACCATTGTTGTATATATTAAAATTTTTAAAAGCAAATTAAACTAATAAAATATTTTTATTAAATTAATTAAAAAATATATTATAATTTTTTATATTTACAATTATAGAAAATAATTGTTACAAAGAAATCAAAATTAGAAAGATATATGTTATATCGTAAATCACCAAATTTTAATTCCGAAATGAAAATATAAAGTAATACATTTTATAAATGTAAAAAAACAATAATCAGAGAATGCAAAGGAGAGTAATATAAGTAAAGTATTGACAAAGAAGGAAAACGGGGATAAAAGTCACTCCCTCCCTTCACTTTTACTTGTCCACGTTGACATATCAGGAGAGAAAAAAAATCTTCTTCTTATTTTACCCTTCACATTAATTATTCATTTTCAAATCATTTTCTAAGGCTATTGAGACAATACACCAATAAATATGGATATTATGATAAAATATATACTTTATTTATTAATTCTTAAAGAACGTGAAAAGTCAAAAGTGGACAAGTAAAAGTGCACGGAGGGAATAAATGTGTAAGAGAATTAAAATTGAAGTGCATATGTATATACATGAGAAGAGAATAAATACTCAGTACTATGACATATGTCCAAGTGGATAAAAAAGTAGTTGGTTAAATTGACAATGTATTTTGGTACAAATTTGCATTGCTATTGTTCGTCCTCTCTTCACGTTTAAAGTATTGATAACAAAGAAGGAAAACGGGGATAAAAGTCACTCCCTCTGTTCACTTTTACTTGTCCATGTTAACATATCAAGAGAAAGAAATTTTTGTTCTTATTATTAATTTTACCCTTCACATTAATTACTCATTTTCAAATTATTTTCCAAGGCTATTGAGACTTACACCAATAAATATGAATATTATGGTAAAATATATACTCCGTCCGTCCCATATTACTTTTCACTTTACCTTTTTCACGCCCCTTAAGAAATCATAAATAAAAGATGTATTTTACTATCTTACCCCTATCTCTCTCATAAATACATTCTAATCAAAATTGACTATTTTCAATAACATTAATTACTAAGGGTAAGATGGGAAAGATTTAATTAATTTTATCTTGATTTTGTAAATGAACAAGTAATTTGGACATATATTTTTAGTAATGTGGTCAAGTAATATGGGACGGAGAGGGCAAGATGAAAAAGATTTAATTAATTTTATCTTAATTTTATAAATGAACAAGTAATTTGCACATATATTTTTAGTAATGTGATTAGGTAATATGGGATGGAGGGAGTACTTCATTTATTATTTCTTAAAGAACGTGAAAAGTCAAAAGTGAACAAGTAAAAGTGCACGGAGGAAATAAATATGTGTCGGATAATTAAAATTGAAGTGGATACGCATATACATGAGAAGACAATAAATATTCAGTACTATGACATATGTCCACGTGGGATAAAAAAGTAGTTTAGTAATGTGGCCAAGTAATATGGGACGGAGGGAGTACTTCATTTATTAATTCCTAAAGAACTTAAAAAGTCAAAACTGAACAAGTAAAAGTGCACGGAGGAAATAAATGTGTCGGAGAATTAAAATTAAAGTGCATACGTGTATACATGAGAAGAGAATAAATATTCAGTACTATAACATATGTCCACGTGGAATAAAAAAATAGTTGGTTGAAGTGTACAATTTATATAGCTTTTGGTACAAGCATTCATTGTTGTGTTGATCCCTCACTACAAGAAAACTTCTTATTAGCGACCAACATTTGGCGACGGGATTGAAATTTGGTCCCTGAAAGTGTATTTATAGGGACAAGATTATTTTCGGGTCCCTAATTTTCATTTTTTTAGCCCAGGCTCTAAATCCGGTTGCTAAAAAGGTAAAAGTCCCGTCCTAATATTCTAAGTTCAGAGGACAAGTATTAATTAAGCCCCCCACCCCTCTCTTTTATTTATACCCAAAATGAAAACCCATCCTCTCCATCTTCTAAAATCCCTAACATCGACTCTTCCAAAGGCTGCCGACGGCTGAAGATTTACAAACTGGAACACATGAGTTGTTAATCTGAGCAGGTGTGTCGATTTTCTTCGTCTTTTCTTTTTGGGTATAAAACACGAAATTTTTGTTCTTCGTTTTTTCTTTTTGTGGGTTTAGAACATGAAATTTCTTTTCTTCGACTTACTAAACCTTGATTGTTGAGAATGATAGTCTTGGATACTGATTCTTCTGAATACTGATAGTTTTGGTGTGAGGGCTAAACGTCGGAGTATTGGGTTTAATATGAGAATGGTGGCTAGGGTTAGATTTAAACTGGGGTTTGGAGGCAGATTGAAAAATTGTTCAGCACAAAAAATTTCTAAGAGGGTTTCTAGTTTCTTTATTTTCGTTAACTATTGTTATGTTTTGTTGGTTTCAAGATTTTGACTTGGGTGAAATTTTTTCCAGACAGGTGTGGATTTGGTGGCTGAGCTTGTGGTGTGACTTTGGGTCCAAAAGGAAGGAATGTACTGCTTGGAAATAAGTATGGCTCTCCCAAGATTGTTAATGATGATGAAACTTTTCTTAAAGAGGTACATTACAAGCACTAACATTATTTTTATATGTTTAAATTTGATGGGGACTCTGGTATTTTGGTGTTTAAACAAAAAAATGGCTTGGAAATTCGTGCAACTTAGAATATATAAATGAAAAGCTATTCCAATGTTGTCAAATTACAAAAATAAAGAACTTGAAAGAATGATACTTATAGTGTAACCATTAAAGGAGCTAATCATATGTTGTGTGTGGTCCAAAATGACGAGGAAACTAGAATAAGTATTTATGATTTGTGGCTCGGAATCGTTTGCCTGTGCCCTCTTTCATACTTGTGTAAATTGGTAGATTCTATTGTGATTATTTCTCAAAGTAGTTTAATTGCCATCGGTGTTATTTATTTATTCCTTCTTTAGTTGCTTTTGATTTCTGAGGATAGAGAAATAAATATTTAGACATTGTCCATATTCAGGTTATAATTGTCTTCAAGTCCACCGGAATATCGACGGTGCACTACCTTAAAAAATCACTTCATTCTACATAGTAGAAGTTACTAGTGTTGTAAGTTTGATTTTCCATATGTCAAGTCTTCTCAACTCTTTCTGAGGCCTGCAAATGATGTTCTTCCATCCTCCTACTTCTGCATTTTCCATCTATTTTAGTTAATTGTCCTCTTTTTTTACTCTTTTCTTCAAAAATGTGATGCACACCTTAAGCCTAATTGGATTACGACATAAACCAGGTATGTAACGAAAAGTTATAAACGGAGTACATCCATGTAGTAATTGTATATAGGTTTCTGAATGCTGATGGAAGACATCGATTGTAAGGTAGCCATTGCTTTTGTTAAGAACTAGTACCTGTTGTATATCAAGGTATTTATCGGGCATAAAAATTTAATGTTGCAGTTGCTTTTGGTTGATAAAAAAAATTACAAACCCGAAGGAGTTGGTAAAAATTTAGACAATGCAGTAAAGGAGAAATACCTGGTTTTCATAATCGCAGAGGGCATTGAGGGGGGTGCACTGGCTCCAGTAATAAGGAACAAACTCAGGGGTGTTCTAAATATAGTTGCAATTAAAGCTCCATCTTTTGGAGAGCGCAACGCTATCTTGACCGGAGGTAGTGACATATAAAAAGTAAAACTAGAAATTATTAGTTACATATATCTGCCACCTCGTTTCTTTTAGTGTCTCCAGAACTGTCGGTCATTGAAGCCGGTGTAATGATTTTCTAAAAGATGTTATGGCTAAAAGCTTCAGTCTTCTTCATGGGTGAACGAACAGAACTATATGCAGGGGGTTTAACTGCTAAGTTGGTAACACCTGAAATTAGTGTAGGTACTTCATTTGGATGTTCGATTAAATGCTAGTGGTCTCTTGCGGGAATCATATGGTTTGTTGCATTACTGATTTACATCAAGATGAGTTCAGGATATAGTTTACAGCTGAGGATATCATCAACAGGTTAGAGTAAAGGATTTAACTTGTGGAAATAGTGTATCACTATACACTTGACTTGTCTGTTTTATTTGCACTTGTTATACACTTTTGCTTTCAATTTTGTCGGCATCCTGGTGCTCTTCAAAATAGCCACGAGTGAAACATGCTAGTTAGAAACAAGAGATATTGTGCATTAACTTTATACTTGTGTATGCCTTCTTTTAGTCTTAGCTCTATATGTTCTCTTATTTTAGATGATCTTTTTGAATTCTTGCGATGTCCTTGAGTTCCTTCAGTTTTATTGTTTTGTGTTATGGGTTACATAACAAGAGCACATACAGTAGTACATAAAATGCAGCGATGCTTCTCTATAGTACTCGTTCTTTACTCTGCAAATCTATTGATCAGTTATAGTTGTCTAAACTTTTCTTGGTCGATCAAAAAAGATAAATTGTACCAATCTTTCATCTTTCTAGACATGTCATGATTCATCAAAAAGATAAAATTTTGCCAGTCTTTAATCTCTTCTTGAATGTTTGTACAGAAGTCAATTAAGTGGCAAATACAAATCTGTTTTAAGCTTGCAAGCTTCTTCGCTATGTGTTTGCTATGCTGGAGAGCATGTGGATTTCTGGTGTTCTTGTCTTATTAGTGTCAAAATATTCTCAAGTATGCTACTATAATTCAGAGTCTATAAACTTTTTCATATTCTCAATCATGTTGTTTTATCATTATGTCTCTGTTTTGCAGATTAAGGCTAAAGGCACCTCGATGCAAATGGTGGGTGCGGATTGGTTGAAGTCTGACAAACAGAACACGATATTGGTAGTCGGCCTGAGGGCATTGTTTAGGTTTTTCTTTTATTCAATTAAAATACAATGATCATATTGTTTTGGCCTGAGCCTACTTCAATTTCCTACAAAGCTGCTATCCAAATGCTTCATTTTGCTGGTTTTCCACTTGTATTCAGGTCCGAGGTTTGACATATAGTCTTGCTCTCTACCATATGATGGATACCCCTTTGGAGGATTCACCTTTGCATGTAGCATGTGCGCTGGTCCATATCATTGCACTTCTCTTTTGTTCCTTCTCAGCTATAAAGCATACATTAGGTAGTGTTGTCATGTTTTAGGAAAAACTGAGTGTTTTTTTTTAGTAGATAGGTTTTCATAAAGATGTTAAAAGGCAAACCAACATTATGTTAGCCACAACTTAGTCCTCTATCTTGAAAATGATTGGCCACTTTGAAAGAAATAGAACCTGTTCAAATGGGTAAGCAAATTCAATACCCCCTCTATTCAACAAAACTACCCTTTTAGTTTTTCAAGGGCTCAAATTGAATGAGATTGCAACTATATTCCCAATTGATTAATTTGTTTTCAACAAATGTAACAATACCTAGAATAACAAGAATGAATACTAAGCTTATGTTTCAGCTATTTGATTATTATGTTTCAGCTTCTTTGATCACCAGCCAAATCAAAGTTCGAATTTTCTGTTCTCATCTCCTCTAAAATTATTCCTAACCTTCAAATACTGGTGGATAATTTGCGAAAAGAAATTATGGTGCATATAAAATTACCCTCTAACAATAGTTTGAATGACGTTGAAGCGTTTAGGCCAACTTAGTTGTGGGGTACCATCATATTTTGGTCCAAGTTAAGTAACTAGGAACCGAATATCTAGAGTGCAATTTCTTATTTCTTATCTACACTTATTTTGTGTGATTTGGTCGTGCGCATAAGTTATTTTTCTAAACAAATTTTTATTTTGTTTGTATAACAGGAGTTGGAGACTTTCATTTACACTTCAAGATGCAAGTTTGAATACTTTGAACAAGTTGACAAATTGGTTATCGTTTTGATAGGATTGTTTGGCAAAATATTGTATTATATACATAGAGATATTAGCTTTTTTGGCTGATTGAGTTGTATAAACAGTAGTGACTATATGTTTTTATAAACAGTACTGCTTGTGGGAGGTTAATCCATTCCTTTAGTGAATACAATTTGATTATCTATATAAGAAATTGTACAGTATCTTAGAAAAACCGAAAAGAGCATGTATTATTTGAGTGCTACATTTTCTGGTCCTAAATCATCTTTCCACCAGATTGTAAACAAATCAGTTTTAATGCAAAATGGTTAAAATAGATGTTTTAGGACGGGCATCAGGTCCATCCTCAAAACTATTTAAGGACCACATTTTCTAGTCATAAAAGCCTTTTAAGGACTGGTTAAGCTTGCCTTAAAATATAAGGTGGCCGTTGATCTACGTGTTTAAGGACCAGAAATGTCGTCCCTAAAAGTATTTTAGGACCAGAACTTTACCGGTCGCAAAAATACTTTAACCTTTAGCGGCGGAGCCTATAGCGACGGGTGGCGACCAAATTTTTTCCGTCACGGATGACTTTTAGGGACCGGAATCAGACTTTTAGGGACCATTTTTCTCATCCCTAATGGCCTTTTTTCTTGTAGTCCCTCTTGGACACTTATAGCCTGTTTGACCAAGCTTCTAAAAACAGCTTATTTTCAAAAGTACTTTTTTTAAAAGTACTTTTCAGTACTTTTGACTAAAAGCAGTTTGTGTTTGGCCAATTAATTTAAAAAGTACTTTTGAGCAGTAATTAGTGTTTGGTCAAGCTTTTAAAAAGTGCTTCTATGTGTATTTTTCTCAAAAGTACTTTTCAAAAAAGTGCTTTTGGGAAAAAGCTATTTTTTTTAGCTTCTGAAAAACTGCTTCTGCTACTCCGCAAAAGCACTTATTTTCTCCTAAAAGCTTGGCCAAACACCTCACTTTTTTTAAAATAAGCACTTATTGAAAAAATAAGTACTTTTGGGGGAAAAATAAGCTTGACCAAACAGGCTATTATATATAATAGAAATAAGTGACATGGGCCAAGTATATGTGACGAAGGGAGTACTTCATTTATTAATTCTTAAATAACGTGAAAAATCAAGTATAGTAATGTGACCAAGTAATATGAGACGAAGGGAGTACTTCATTTATTAATTCTTAAGTAACGTGAAAAGTAAAAAATGAACAAGTAAAAGTGCACGGAGACAGTAAATATGTGTCGGAGAATTAAAATTGAAGTGCATACATGTATACATGATAAGCGAATAAATATTCAACAAGAATGTGAAAAGTCAAAAGTGAACAAGTAAAAGTACACGGAAGAAATAAATATGTGCCGGAGAATTAAAATTGAAGTGTATGCGTGTATACATGAGAAGAGAATAAATATTCAGTACTATGACATATGTCCATGTGAGATTTATTAATTCTTAAAGAACGTGAAAAGTCAAAAGTGAACAAGTAAAAGTGCACGGAGGAAATAAATTTGTGTAGGAGAATTAAAACTGAACTGCATACGACTATACATGAGAAGAGAATAAATATTTAACAAGAACGTGAAAAGTCAAAAGTGAACAAATAAAAGTGCACGGAGGAAATATATATGTGTCGGAGAATTAAAATTGAAGTGCATACGTCTATATATGAGAAGGGAATAAATATTAAGTATTATGACATATGTCCACGTGGGATAAAAAAAGTAGTTGATTAAAGTGTACAAATTATATAACTTTTGGAACAAGCATTCATTGCGTGAACAATTTATAAAGCTTTTGGTACAAGCATTCAATGCTGTGTTGGTCCCTCTTCCACACTTATATATAATACTAGCAAACTATGCCCGTGCGATACACGGGGCCCAACATGATTAATTTGGTTACTCAGTTTTTTATAAAGGATACCGCGATTCTCCATATTTTTTTTCTTTTTGTCTTATTTTTCCCCTTAATTTCTCAATTGTTGTTAAAATTTGTCTTATTTTGGTTATGTCCGCCTCTTTTTATATTTAGTAAGTTGACAATTCAAATATCCTACATGTCAAGTTTATAATCACAAGATTCAAAAGATATTTTATTATATTATACATATTTTTAATTTAGAACCACCAAATAGTCTATTTTTATTTTTTTATTTCTTAAACTTCGTGTCTAGTCAAACGTAGACACTTAAATTGAGACAGAGGGAGTATATGCCAAATGAAGGAAATGAAAGGACAATTGAGACACTACGGACACGTGGGGCATAAAAAGTAAACACGCAAGAGGTAGTATTAATGTTAAAGTTCTGAAATGTACACATGTTAATCCTGGCTTAGAGTACAATTTCAGTTGCTTTTGTACAACTTATTGTTGCTGTATTCGTCCACTTGGGCGTTTGTTGTTAAAAAAATTAAAAAAAAAATTATCTTATTTTGGTTATGTTCGCCTCTTTTTATATTTAGTACGTTGACAATTCAAATAACCTACATGTCAAGTTTATAATCACAAGATTTAGAGGATATTTTTGGTACAAGCATCCATTGCTATGTTAAAGTGTACAATTTGTAAAGCTTTTGATACAACTATTCAGTGCTGTGTTAGTCCTCTTAAGACACTTATATATTATAAAAAAATTAAAAAAAAAATTATCTTATTTTGGTTATGTTCGCCTCTTTTTATATTTAGTACGTTGACAATTCAAATAACCTACATGTCAAGTTTATAATCACAAGATTTAGAGGATATTTTTGGTACAAGCATCCATTGCTATGTTAAAGTGTACAATTTGTAAAGCTTTTGATACAACTATTCAGTGCTGTGTTAGTCCTCTTAAGACACTTATATATTATAGAAATAGAAAAGAAAAACGAGAAACAAACATTACCTATGCAATATTCAAAGAAATTTTACAAAATCGTAACAGAATTAACTAATTGATATTCCGTGGCAACTAGAGATTAACGTATCATAACAATTAACAGATTTCCACAGAAGAAAGCCTCTCGACAAGATTCACCAAAAAAAAAAAAAAAAATCACAAACGTTATGCTTCCAATTTTTTATTTCGGGAATATTATAATACCATTTTTATATATTAAAAATTGAATGTTAATCAAGTTACACTATCCAAAACAGACGTGTACTTACTGCTCGCATTACATAACAATACATTTTGTTTGCTCTCATTTATTAAAAAAAAACAAAAAAAGGGACGAAACTATGAAATTTGAATATAACTTGTATAACTCTATACAGATGAAGCCTGCAATATAACCTCATAATTGTATACACCGTATAAATCATGTACAAATTTGTATACATGGCAAGATACAGTTCAACACATGGCAGGATGGTAATGGAACATGTGGCGGTAGGAGGTGGAACGTTGCAAGTTGTCTCGTTTAATTCGAGTGAGATGCCCCGGAGACATCCGGAATAAATCCACAAAGACAATTGTACCGGGTCATTAATAGGAGAATAATGTTATATGACCGGTCCAGATACGGAGCAAGCGTTACAATCCAGAATTAAAGCTGCATTTATTATTCATTATTAGAATTTAATCACAGCTTAAGAGCTGATGTATTGGTACTATAAAAGGAGCCTAACAGCCCTTGAAAAGGAATAAAATAACAATTACTGATACTCATTCTCTCAAACTCATTCTTTACAATTAGCTATTTTAATTATTCTTTTGCACCAGAAAAGTTCTCATTTTCTAAGAGCCAAAGCATATATTTGTTACACCGGAGAAAACCCATCAAAGTATTTGCTCCAAGGATCAACAAAGCCCAGGCCTAATTATTCTATTATTGCTTCTTTACCATTTCATATATCTCTTATTAGATTGATCTTAATAATTATAATTGGCTTTATTTCATTATTTATAACAAATCAAGTCATGTATCCTTTAAACCACAAACAAATTCAATTGTCCTCTTTTTTAGGGTAAACAATTTAGCGCCACCGTTGGGCTAAGGATAATATTGATATGGTTTTGTTCATCTAATCATTATACTTATCACTCTTAAATCTTTGTTACCAGGTAAAACTTAAAAACGACAAACACTAGAAACCAAGTTGATGGAGTGTTGAACAACTCAAACACTCAGGAAAGAAATCAAGCAGTTGGAGAGGACCGGACGAGGAACGAGCAAGTCCCGATTTCACCTCGTGGATCCAATCACAGTGGAGATGGTTTCATTCCAAGCGATGATCATGAAGAAGAAGTGGTTGCAAAAGTGGATCCGAGGATAGCAAAAATACTGGATCTACTGGAAAAACAACAGAAAGCCATTGTGGATTTGCAAGCAGGGAAAAATAATGTTGGAGTTAATCCACCCAATGCAGAGGCAGTGCATGGAGAAGGCAGTGGTGAAGCCCGTATCAATGGGGCAGCACCCGAAGTGATGCAGTACTTGGAGGCTCTTTCCAACCGATTGGAGAAAAATGAGAAAGAATTAAGCAATCGGTTGGATCAGAATGAAAAAGAGTTTAAGGCGTTCAATTCCCTGATAAATCAGATTACAGGAGCCCCACTAGTTTTAAAGGTTCCGGATCCAAAAAATATCATTTGCCATACCCGCCAAGCGCAACACCTAAACTAATCCCAAAGAGGTTTAAGATATCGGATCTGCCCAAATACGATGGGACCACCGATCCTCAAGAGCACGTGACCTTATACACATGTGCTATTAAAGGAAATAATATGCAGTCAGATGAAATTGAATCCGTTCTGCTCAAGAAATTTGGTGAAACCTTGTCCAAAGGGGAAATGACTTGGTAGTCATTGCTTCCGGAAAATTCAATCCATTCTTTCGAAATACTTGCAGATGCGTTTATTAAAGCTCATGCTGGAGCAAAAAAGGAGTTAGCAAGGAAAGCGGATATATTTAAAATTACTCAAGGTGAAGATGAGTTGCTCAGAGAATTCTTTATAAGATTCCAAAAGGATAGGATGCTGCTGCCGGTTGTTCCGGACGAGTGGGTAGCGGAGACATTTGCCAAAGGATTGAACCCTAAAAGTTCTAGTGCCTCGTTAAAATTAAAAGAAAATGTATTAGAATTTCCTGCTATAATATGGGCAGATGTTCATAATAGATATGAATCAAAAATTTGGGTAGAAGATGACCAGTTTGGTTTGCTGGTTGGATCAACTAGCCGGAGTCCGAACTGACAAGTTAAAGAGGAGTGTTGATTATGGTTCCAGATTGGGAAAGAAAGGTACCAGCCTTATGGACAACCGGAGAAGCCCTGACTGGGGATTGAAGGAAGACGTGGTAACTAGTTTGAGAGAACGAGCTTTGAAAAAAGAGGTTCTGGAGATGATCAATTCGCATCAAAGGCCGTCTCGGTCAACGGTGTTGAGAACCCTAGTTTGGTGGATTGTTGTTTCAACATCGATGCATCTGGGCTAGTTATAGCTCTTGAAAATATTGACGATACTAGGTGTCCTGAGCCCATACGAACAGATCCTAGTAGGAGAAACCCAAATTTGATTTGTAGCTTCCACGGGACTCATGGACACCGAACTGCAGATTGTCAGCATCTTAGATATGAAGTTCCATGACTGTTGAAGTATGGACATTTGAGGGAGTTCTTGGCTAACAAAGTCAAGGACAGTTATGGTAAAACCAGGGTTCAAAAAGACATGCTGATCTAGGCGAACCAAGCCAGGTGATCAACATGATAATGGGAGGAACTGAAATAGCCGGGACACCCTTCATAACTAAGAGAACCAAATTCTTGATAACGTGAGAAAAAAGATCCTGGAACTTTGTAGCGATTGTGTTCACTGATGAAGACGCGGATGACGTTACTCTTCCGCATAACGACGCCTTGGTAATCTCTATTATGATTGTGGATTGTCAGGTAAAGTGTATTTTGATTGATCCGGAAAGTTCAGCAAACATCATCCAGTGGAAAGTGCTAAACCAATTGTCGATGCTGGACAGATTAACACGATCGTCCCGGGTACAGAATAGGTTCAATATGGCAAGTGAAACGGTAAAAGGGGAAATTATATTGCCAATCAACGCGGGAGGAATGCAATCTTTTGAAGGACATGGATGCACGATAAGGCAGTACCTTCGATATTTCATTTTCTTCTCAAATTACCAACACCAGATGAAATTAGGCAAATTCGGGGTGAGCAATCAGCAACAAAGGAAATGTTCACTATTGAATCACATGAGAGGGAAGAACCAAATCGTGAGAAGGAATGAACATCTTCGGAGAAATAAAAAGGAACTAAAAGTGAAGCAAAATAGAAATTACAGCAAATCGGCTCGGTAACTACACGGATTGAGGGTTCGCAAGAAGAAAAAATCACTAGGCTGAATATGGAGGAACATGAGGAAGTGGAAAATTATGGGGTACCAAGGCCATTCGTAGTTCAGGATAAATCAGATGCCACAAAATTCACCATAGAGGAGCTGGACCAAGTTGTTTTTTTAACCAGCAGCTAGAGAGGAATGTATACCTAGGCACCGGATTATCCCCGGAGCTCAGGCTTAACTTTATTAAATTTCTTAAAGATAATGTCACGACCCAACCCCGTGGGCCGTTGTCACACCCTAACCTTATTAGGGTGTGATGGGCACTCGACCCCACATACAGAGCCGAGCGAACCCGCAGACCCTGATTACACACCTAATTTTTTTTTTTGAATTCTGAAAGTCAATTACAAATAAAATACATGTTGAGCTTTCAAAATTTTCTGCTTACTATTTCCAGAATTTAACAAATCTGTAATTATATAAAATTTACTACATAACACAAAATGACATATCGGCTGATGGAGCCGCTTACAGACTGACTATCATTACCCACGACGCTGTCTGCAAAGTCTCTAATATTGATCAGACATCACAGCATACATACTCTGATTCGGCAGCACTCCTGGAGGAAATGGAGCCCGCCAATCCACTGGATCATCTTCAGCTAATCTCGCCTATCCATTTGTGGGTACCTGCGTGGCATGAAACGCAGCCCCCGAAAAAGAGGGGGTCAGTACGGAATATGTACTGAGTATGTAAGGCATGAGTACAGAAAACGAAACCATGACTGAGACAGATAGAACAACATACAAATAGCCTATCCAGAATACCAAACACTTATTATTTTTTTCTTTTCCAGACATGAATCATACTTACTCATCTCGTATGCCAGACGGATTACAGAACGTACAAATTACTCAAATGATGTCATATAGCAAACGGAATACAGAATATACGGAAGGTCAGAATGCTTACTCTCCAACACAAGTCATGCATATCGGAATCGGATATCATATCACATACGCGGTAACCCCGGGGACATATACCACGCCGGGACAAATACCATATCATACATACGGTGACCTCGGGGACAAATATCACGCCGAGGGACCGGTCACATCCTATCATATACATGATAACCTCGGGGACAGATAACACGCCGAGGAACCGGTGAACAATGCCAAGGGATGCGCACGATAACGTAGGAACGTGGTCGCCACTCCTACCTTTGGTGCCACAACACATCATATTTCAGAAAATTTGCTCCGATCTCCGTCACACATCATAACATAACCACGGTACCCGGGGGCGGACAGATAACACGACACCCCGAGCCCGGACACATCATACTTCATAATATATCCTCGGTAACCGGGGACGGACATATAACATAGTACCCCGGAACCGGACACATCATACTTCGGAACTCATATATGGAACCCGGCCCTCAACAGAGGACTCGACGAACCATCCGCATGATACATACCGACCCGGGATCCGGTGAAAGGGATCATAGCACATGCACAAGCAGAGTAGTGAGCAACTACATGCACATAAATCGAGACTCGATAGAATGATCGAACGTGCCATCAGAATAATCATAGCAAGTTACCCATATCAGAATGCTTATATTAAAATACTTATGTCGGGGTACTAATATCAGAATACTTATGTCAGAATGCTTAGGTCAGAATACTTATATCAAAATACTTATATCAGAGTAGTTATAACAAAATACGTATGTCAGGATTCTCATATCCAAAATACTTATATCCGAATACTTCTATCAAAATGTTTACGTCAAATTTCTTGTATCGGAGTACTTACGTAAAAATACTTTTGTCAAAATATCCATATCCAAAATACTTGTATCCAAATACCTATATAGGAATACTCATATCAGAATTTCCAGATACTTATATCAGAGAGTACATACAGTTCATAACAAATCCAGAACAATAGCCCAAGTTCCTCTTAATTACTATGCGGAAATGAGTCCAATAGAGCAATACAAATGGGATTCGGGAATTATGGGCCCACCTCGGATTAAGTCGAGGTGGTGTATATAAACAATGAACATTTAGCCTTATAGAGTCATCCATGAAGGTTTCAGGGCAATCTGGTTTCATTTGTAGAAGTTACGGACGTTCAAACTATGTTTCCATCAAAGCATAAGGTTCTTAGTTCAATTTCACTGAATGAATAGGGGTCAAAATCAAGCTCGGATTTCTAGGAATAGAGTTTCCCTCGAGGCTCGTATCATAGCCTATTACAACTAGGACATGCCAAAAGAAAGGAAGGGTAAGCCTTACATACCTGTGCTGCGACCAACTAGTTACGCTTGGGCATCCAACTTGTTTGTCTACATGCAAGAAAGTTCATCCCTTCATTAGTTCCATTATCATATACTTGCTTTAACCTTTCAAACACATTTACTTATATTCTGCCGGAATTTCGGCAGCATCTCCCCTGTAAACATACCAACCCCGAGAATATGGCTCGGCTCCAAATCAACAACAACAATCCGGGAATTTAACCCGGCCAAATCAACAACAATACTAACAATTATGCTAGCAATATTCCAACATTCAATTCAATTCAATTTAATTCACACCATATTCCAACAACTTAATCAATATACTATTTCATCCGAAACCTTCAACTTCAATCCCAACCATACATTTACTTATCGTTCGTATACCTTAACTTCGACGACACCCTTCATTCAATATCACATAATTCATAACGGCGACAACTAGAATATCAAATTACATCAATTCACCTTAACTTACCAAACAACACCATTCTCGACCACAATGACTCCTTACATATTTTCATACAATTTCTTCCATCTCTACATGTTACAACAACAACATGCTACATAAAATTCATTCATTCATTTCCATATAACACAATTCACACACACGGCCAACTTAGACCACACAACACACAACACAACACACGACTTCCACCATATACACGTGTTCCATATTTCTCATCCATTTTTCATTATGGAATTCACAACACAACCATCAAACTACTAAATAAAAATCATTTCATCTTTTCTATACAATCAACACCTCATTCGGCCAACACCACAACACACCCACTCCATGATTTTCATTCATTTTTTTTTATACATTACAACACTACATAATCATGTTGAATACACTTAATTCATTACTCCTACACATTTCACACAACACACGGCCCAACTTGTACATGCAATATTTCATGAATTCCCATCACTTCTACATTCAATAACATACATAAACCATTCATAACACATAAAAGAGAAGGTTAAACCTCACCTCCTTCTTCACCCTTTTTCCACTCGGCTTGCTTGCTAAAACGCAACAACGAGCGGTTCTCTTGTTCTAACAACTTCTCCACGTTGACGAGGACCTCTCAATCACTCTAAATGCAAGAAGAAAAAGATTTTTCTCCATCAATTTCCCATGGCTCATTTTTAAAAGCCATGGCCGAAACCCCCTCTCATCTCTTGCTTCTTTCTTTTGTTTTGTCTTTTTTTCTTTCTTCTCCAATTCTTAAATAAGGATGAACTAGTCATCTTTCCATATTTATATTTTAGTCCCTTCCAATCATAAAATTTTCACATGTCCCCCCTTCTTTTATTCTCTAGAGTCTTCTTAAAAGAAGACTAATTAATTTAATTTAATTTTTTTTTCCTTTCCTTTTCTAGAATTTTCTTCTTCTTTTTCTTTTCTTTTCTTGAATTGTTTTATTTGGTCAAAGAAGACCAAATGTTTTCCTTGGTACACTTTAGCCCCCAAAGCAATGTGGGCATATACTTATGCCACACAACCAACATGGAAATTTTATGAACTTTCAAGACTTTTGTGAAATTCCCATTTTACCCCTAGTTTTCCATAATATCACCATGGTTCTATTTTGCGATTTTTTTTTTTTTCGCCCTCAACCTTTCTTAATATTTCCATAATACTAATGTTGTGAATAATATTTATAACCCACTTGTTCATTGAAATATATTTGGAAAATGGTCATTCCCTTAACTTCGTTACGACTACCTTGGAATATCCGAACGTATAAAATACGGGATATAACAGTAACTAGTTCCCGAGCTGGGCACCCGTACACACTCGTTTACCGGAATCGGCATACCAATAGCTTATTCAGATACGAAGGTCAGACATCGTCTCAAGCGGTAGCATATAAACAAATGTATCACACAGAAGCCGGCAAGGCTTTCGTAAAACACATCACCCCAAAATATATACATACAGGAATACATATAAGCCGTTAAGGCTGTCATAGCAAATGGGACCGCTTAAGACATAAATCACACAGACATAACCGAACAATAACTATTCACAACTCATATGTATGTCTACAGGCCTCTAATGCAGACAACAGAATCATATGACGGGACAGGGCCCCGCCGTACCCCTGATTATATACATACATATATACAACGGAAGAGTCTGTACCAGAATGTGGGCTCCAGAACAAAAGGAGCACTCCAAAACAGCAGAATAGGTGTACTAAGCTGGCGGGTCACCAGAACGAGCGTCTGTACCTGCGGGCATGAAACGCAGCCCCCGAAGAAAGGGGGTCAGTACGAAATAGGTACTGAGTATGTAAAGCATGAAAGACAATAATCAGAATCATAACTGAAATAAGAAGTATGGAAAAACAGGTACAAAAATCAGTATACCAAATGCTTACTTTTGAAACGCAAATAATGCATATCAAAATCATGTATAGGGCTAAGGAACGTGGTCGCCACTCCGACGCTGGCGCCACAACACATCATACTCCAGAAGATTTCATATCTCTGTACAACCCGGAAACACATCATAACATCATAGCACATCATACGCCATAACACATCATAACACCATATATAAGCGGTACCCGGCCCGCTAGTGGGGGACTCGGGGAACCGTAACACATCATACTGCCGAATATAACATAGTGCGCACGATGACAAACCGGCCCGGGACTCGGCGAAAGATGTAAATACAGTATGCACGAGCAGAGTAGTGAGAAACTATATGCAATTTAAAAACATTATTAGTTTAGACTCAACAATTAAGTAACTAACCAACACTCGAGGGTTAAGGCGATAATTATGTGAAATCCTTTCAAAAGTCGTTAAAATTATACAAAGGTAAGTCTCGGGGACCGCGGGCAAGTAGCAGCCCAATCCGAGCCCGCCTACGAAAGTTACAAACATAATTCGCTTTAGAACTCCCTAAGAATGTTTCGGAGCGATGCGAGCTCGTCTAAGAAAGTTAGAGACATTATTCGACATAAGACTTTTAAGAATAAAAATTTTGTATACACGTTCTTTATCCAATGATACAAAAGATCTAAGGACCATAGTTCGATTATACTAGGAATGTAACATCAAGAAATGAATAAGAATCGTCGACATGCTCGGATCTTATGAATGGAGTTACCCCGAGGCTCGTTTCATAGCTTACTTGCAACTAGGACATGCCAAAAGAAGGAAAGGGTAAGCTTTACATACCTTGTCCGCTCCTTAAGCTAACCTGAACTTAAGCCTCGGGTTTTCCAAAATCTACAACAACACCAATGAATATCAAGCATTAGCTATAGATCTTAAGAGTCTAATTCTAAACTAATCACTTTGTTTATAAAAATTTCGGCAGCATCTCCCTTGTAAATACAACCACCCCGAGAATTCAACTCGGCCAAATTTATCAACAACCATACCAACAGTCATTCCAACAATCAATTTAAAACGCATTCTAACATTAGTAACCCGCTTTAACATAATTCAACGGCATTCCGTTTACATTCACTTCAACTACATACAATAAAACCAACACCAATGCTCGCATACTCAAATACTAATCCGAAGTCATTTAAACAAGATTCAAGAACATTTCAAACAATCCGCACAATATTCAAAACAATCCAACCAAAACTCCATTCCACCCGAAACCTTCCAAATGCAACAAGAACAACAACAACACATTTCCTTCTTTCAAATTCATGAGCTATACCAACAATTCACATGCTAGCAACATTATTTTCCATAAATACAAGGAATGGTATTAAAGTCACATTAGCTTCTAAAACAACTCTCCAACACTTACAACTTCAACTAGAATTGTTAAACTTTCATTTTCATCATAGAATCCATTACAACAACAACCAAAATACTAAGTAAAATTGATTCATTCTCTTCTACACCACACAATGCCTACACGGCCACACACTACATATACACGGCCACAACATAACATCCATATTTTCATGAATTTCATTCATTTCTACATACTACAACATTCACAACCATCCATAACATATAAAAAGAAGATTAAACCTTACCTTTTCCCCTTAACTCCACAATTCAGCTAGGGTTGCAACTAGTAGAAACGAAGGGTTTATCGACTCCAACAACTATCTCACGTTAAAGAGGACCTTCCAATTGGTTGAATTGTTAAAAGAAAATAATTTTTTGATCAAGATTTGAGGGCTTCAATTTTTGGTCACCTTGGCCGAATGGCCTTCTTTCTTTTTTTTCTCTCCAAGTTTCTTCAAACTTCTTAAGTGAAGATGATAAATGTGATGAATTGTCGTCTTTTATTTGCTTATATTAAGCTCCCATGTGGGCCTTGGCCCACATCACTTGGACGACCACATGGCCTTTTATTTCAAGACCATTCTTTTTTTTTTTTTGTATTTTGTAATTCATGAAAAATTATTTTTCTAATTCCAAATTTGCCCTTAGCCTTCCTCAATATTATCATGAACCACCTTGTGAATTTTCCTTTTTACCCCTAGCCTTCCTTAATATTCCATACTAATAATACTTACAAGCAACTTGTGCATTAAGACAAAACAGTAAAATAGCCTTATCGTAGTTAGCTCGGAATATCCCAATGTACAAAATACGGGATATAACATCCTCCCCCCCTTTAGAACATTAGTCCTCGAATGTTGAATTAGTCTTATAGGGCCTTATAAATATTTCGGGGAATTTCCTTTATAACTATCACACACAATCTATCTATCAATCAACATAACCAATTCAAAAATTTAAATTACCTGTAGATATCGGAAACAAGTGAGGATACTTCTTCTTCATCTCTTCTTCAGCTTCCCAGGTCACTTCCTACCTGTTATTGTTCCGCCACAATACCTTAACAGAAGCCACATCTTCAGTACGCAGTCTTCTCACCTGACGATCTAGTATGGCTATAGGCTGCTCTTCGTAGGATAGCTCTTCCGTCACCTGAATGTCATCTATGGGAAATATTCTGGAAGGGTCACCAATACATTTGCGAAGCATCGACACATGGAAGACCGGATGCACTGCTTCTAAATCAGATGGTAAGTCTAACTCATAGGCGACCTTGCCTATTTTACGGACGATCTGGTAAGGCCCAATATATTTCGGACTGAGTTTCCCTTTCTTTCCGAATCTCATTACACCCTTCATGGGTGACACTTTCAGAAATACCCAATCGCCAATCTGAAATTCTAAATGTCGACGTCGATTATCCGCATATGATTTCTGTCGACTCTGAGCTGCTAGTAACCGTTCCCGAATAAGTTTTACTTTATCCACTGCTTGTTGAATCATGTCCGGACCAATTAACTTAGTTTCACCAACATCAAACCAGCCGATCGGTGACTTGCACTTCCTGCCATACAGGGCTTCATACGGTGCCATTTGGATGCTGGAATGGTAGCTATTATTATAAGCGAACTCAATAAGTGGCAAATGGTCGTCCCAGCTACCCTTTAAGTCAATAACACAGGCCAGTAGCATATCTTCTAGTGTCTGAATAGTACGCTCGGCCTGTCCGTCAGACTGCGGGTGAAATGCGGTACTAAGACTTACCTGGGTCCCCAATCCTTCTTGAAATGATCTCCAGAAGTTAGCTGTAAACTGAGCACCTCTGTCGGATATAATAGATGTGGGAACTCCGTGAAGTCTTACTATCTCCCTAATATATAACCGGGCATAATCCTCAGCCGAATAGGTGGTCCTGACTGGGAGAAAATGGGTTGATTTTGTCAGCCTATCAACAATCACCCATATGGAATCATACTTCCGTGGGGTGCGTGGTAAACCTGTAATGAAATCCACATTAATTGCTTCCCACTTCCAAGTCGGAATTTCCATTTCCTGTAACAACCCACTAGGCTTCTGATGCTCGATCTTAACCTGTTGGCAATTTGGGTATTGAGCAACGAACTCTGCGATGTCTCTTTTCATACCATCCCACCAATATAAGCATCTGAGGTCATGGTACATCTTTGTTGATCCCGGATGAACAGAATACCGAGCATAATGTGCCTCTTCCATAATCTGCCGCCGCAGCCCTGCAACGTCAGGTACATATAACCTGCCTCTATATAATAATACTCCGTCAGGTGTAATCTCGAACGGGGTCCCCTCCTTATCAAGGGATGCATCCCTGTACTGTGCTAGAACAGGATCCTCGTATTGGTGTTGTTGACACCCAATTTTGTCCCGCCTCTCCTCCGAAATACATATTTGCGCTTCTAATATTTATAATAAATAAATAAATAAATAAATAATAATAATAATATATATATTATGCTTACTATAGTTATTAGTCCCTATCAATAACGGCGTTTCATTATTCTGTTACAACTATTATTATTATCATTATTATTATTATTATTATTAATAATAACTATTATTATTATTATTACTAATTTGTCATTAATTATTATTATTCTTGTTATTTCCATTATCATTATTATTATTATTATTGTTAATTACTAATCACTATTATCAGCGTTATTTTTTTTTGTTATTAATTATTATTCATCATTACCATCGTTATTTTATTATTAATTATTATCATTGATTTTATCAACAATTGTTATTTATTATCATTATCGTCATTATTATTATTATTATTATTATTATTATTATTATTATTATTATTATTATTGTTAGTATTTTTATTATTAATTATTGTCATTATTCCTATTGTTATCTTGTTATTAATTATCAATATTTGTTATCTACTATTATTATTATATCTATTATTATTTTCACCATTATCATTATTGTTATCATTATTAGCAGTATTACTACCGCTATTTATTTACTGCTATTATTTAGTATTATTGAAACTTGCATTTCCCGGCATTTTATCAACTTTCGCGTACACATCGCATTTATTTCGCACATTTAAAATGATAAATTTATTTATTGTTTAAAAACATTATTGCACGGTCATTGCAACATCATATAACTTTATTATCCGGGTCTTTTACAATGACACATTTTTCGTACCAGGTGATATTCTGGCACCCTTGGTACATCGTTAATCAAAATAGGACTTTTATTCAAATTTAGAAGCCAAACTATTTCTTGCACTCAGTCCATATTTTTTTGACTTACCGGACCCTAAATCAAAGTCCGATTAACTCCTAATATTTTGGACTAGACCATGTTTTTTATCTCAATTTTTAGACCAGTACATGTTTTAATTCACTAGTCCATCCTTTTAGAACCCAGTCTAAAATTGACCCGGTCCACAAATGGACCGGGTCCGATATTTTCATCAAAATAAGGGAAACCCTAAAAAGGGTTCCCCTCATTTTTTTTTTCTTCCGCTTCCGCCTCTTCTCCTTCCTTTTCTCTCCATCTCTTTCCCGCCTCTCACGCCGCTCCCACTCACCCTCCTTCCCTCCTTCTTCTCCGCTCCCCACTCACCCCTGTCCCCCACTTGTCTCTCTCTCCCGCTCCTCTCTCTCCTCACACCCTTTTTCTTTAGCAAACCCTAGTTTATTTCCTATAAATATTGGTTTCAAATTTCATCAGAGGGGGATCATCAGAACGGAGGAACCATAGGAGAGAAAGCTTTTTTTTGGAATCGCAGAAACCCCCCTAAGAATCAAAGCTGGAATCAAAAAGAATCCCCTTACAAAACCAATCTTGAACACTCGAAGTCGCCGGAAAATAACATTTTTTCGGTGGTGGAAATCCCCTGAAAATATTGAGTTTGCCCACCGCCTTTGTTTTCCCCCTAAAATATTGACCCACTGTTTTCTTAATGTTCAAAGTGTCGAGTCATTTTTATTTTCGCATTTTTGCCTTGTTATTGTTTCGCATCCGAGTCTCCGCAAACTCGGAGATTTGAAGTGTTCGAGCGTGAATCGGAGACGCCTGCCCCACTTCGCTGCGCCCGAAGAAGGTCAGTTAACACCCTTTTATTTATTTATCCATGAATTGAGTACTCTCTGCTTTGTATTATGTGTTTTTTATATGCTTTACACGTTTGTTAGTTAGGCAGTGCGATAATGCTGATAGATGTAATTCCCGTTCTGCTTAGATTGATTTGGTTCAGTTCTTGTTTAGTTTAAGTTTAGTATGTTTTACTCTTTAGTGGATAATTTGGTCCTCGTTATGTCGTTTGAACAATACCAGCATGTGGTTAGTATTTTTTTTAAGGCTGTGTGTGACCATTACCTTCCTTGTTTTCACGCTGGTTTAGGTTCTTAATGCGTTAGTAGTTATTTATACGTTATAATGTGCTCTGTTAATTGTTGTGCGCACTTGAAAGCATGTCTAGCAAGATCAAGCATCAGTTTGGTCTGATGAAGTTTAGAGGTTGATGTTTATTATGGTTCAATGTGCTCTTAATTCAAATTGTCCTTTATATTTCGAATAAGTCTGTTGTCATCCTAATATATATCCGCATGCATATCATCCCTTAAGTTCGCTAAAGTTGACCAGATCTGGTCCATCCTCTTATTTATTGTTAGTTTTTATGCAATCATGAGCAATTTGTTATGTGTTTAGTTATTTAGTTTGTGTTTGCCTAGTATGGTAGTTAGTATGAACTGTGTTTAGTTGTTTAGTTTGCTTCGCTTTGTGTGGCAGTTGATAGGGAACTGTGTTTAGCCAGTCAGTTTATTCGCCTAGTGTTGTAGTGGGCATGAAGCCATGTTTAGTCATTGAGGTTGTTCTGCCTAGAATTGTAATTAGTATAAAATACACTCAAGGTGGCCTAACTTGTTTGTTCAATTTGAGAATGGTGTGATATGTTTTAAGGTTAGGATACTGGTCCATACATACATGCTTGGAAGTATGATTAAATTATCTAGACCTTGTTGTTTCCAAACCACATCTTGTTTAAATTAGTAAAGCCATAAAAGGTTTAAACGCGTTAGCATTCAGTCTGTTTCAGTCAACTGTGGGGAACAGATAACTTTGATTTCCTGAAATTTACTTCAACATGGAAAAAATATAGCTTTACTGTCAGTAAGTGTTCAAAGTGTTTGACAGTCTCCTTATCTTACAAAAATGGCATCGCGAATCTGTTTTTGGAGACTGTCGGATGAATAACCACATGGTTGAACTATAACTAGTTAACCAGATTAAAAGGGCATAAAGCTTACATCAGATGAGTATCTCTGATAGTGACACATTGCTGATTTGTTTATGATAAAAGATTGGTTAAAATGGTTCATGGTTGAGTATTGACCTGTTTGTCTGAGGGGGACGTCATTGTTCTTAACAATTCAGGAGTTTTGGAAGCTGAAGTGTCTGCTTAGCCCTGGTAAACATAAAGGGAAAGCTGTGTGTTTGGCTGTAAAAAATGGAACTTGGAAAGTTAAATGCAAGGCTAATAAAATACGGACCAAAGTTGTAAAATGCGAGGAAGTCTCTAAAGAATCACTTTTCTTCAGTTTGCAATATATTAAAAGATATCTTCTTATGTTTCCTTTCCGGGTTTTCAAGTGCGCATAATGCCCGTTTAGCTCACGTCAAGAATGTTTCACATTAAGTCAACTTGTCTATCAATACCCATTCATGAGGAGTAATGTTTTGTTGTAACATTTGTTCAATCAGTTCTGCTAAGAATGTTCAGTGATCTAATATGTAGACCTTCTCAGACAAAAAATATTCTGTGATCTGTGCTATTTCTTTACTGATTTTTCAATTGGAAAATGAACCCATTTGCTGAAGTTTGGCCAAGAGCAATTCATAATTTGAAAATAGATCATGGCTCTTTTTCTCTATTAGTATGGCCCTTTCTTTATTAGTAAGAAGCTAAATTAGTTGTTTGGCAATTTACCTGAAGAAAATTCAATACGCATTTTGGTCATCACTTTATCTGGTTTTGACTATTCTGGTTTGTGGTTAGCAAAGACTTGTTAATCTGTTTTGATGCTAGTAAATATGGTGGTGCAAGTTTGCCTATTTTCTAATGTTGAATTGTATTCCCCTGACTTGAATACGTATGGCTTGGTTTGGCCTGCTCTATGTAAGCGTTTGTTTTTTCTTTGTTCTGTATTCATATATTCTACCTTCTTTATTTTTTAACTGTTAGAATGAATAGGAGGAGTAAGAATGTAACCAGCATGTGGCATTATAAGCAGTAGACGTTTTACTGCTTATAATGAGATATATCTAAAATATAATGAGTGTGCATATATGAGATATATCTAAAATATACATGGAATATACATAACCCACCGACCTGTTGAATGTGTATTTTCATATATTTATCGATTAGATACTAATCCTTTTTCCTTTTTTTTTTATTTTTATGTATGACCACCGCGTGCGAGTCCGAGGGATTCGTCTCCTTCCGCATTCAATGTTGGGCTAAAGCCCAACGAAACATTCTTACCGAGTCAGCCCCATCAGCTGTACAAAAATTCTGGGCTAAGGCCCATAACAGCAGCAACAGTCCGCAGCGGCATGTAAAATTATTATTGGGCCAAAGCCCAACAACAGCCCGATTGCAGCAGCTCTTTTGAAAATGGGCTGAGCCCATTTAGAATGATCTACTCCTCTATTTATTTTGTGCATTTAATTTGTATTATGCAACTAACTTTTGCTTGTTTGTTTTCTCAGTTTAGATCAATCCTAATGAATTAGTAGGTTTAGCTTTAGTAATGGGTAGTTAGTTTAAGGAAAACTAACAATTAATTCCATAAGCTTATTCTCTTCTTTTTCATGTTAAAGTTATTTATAACGCCTAATATTTATTTTATTTGGGACAATTGACGGCATGACTATTTATATTTTAAATAAAGGGAGTAATATTTTATTCTTACTATCATATACATTTCAACACGTCATTAATACGCAAATATGAATTCAAGTATATTTTATAAATAACTCTTCAAATTTGAATCATGGTTAGTTGAAATAACAAAAGGATACGAAAATCCACATTAGCTATTTCGTATTTTTACACTTGCGAACTGCAAAAGAATCAATTAATATTTCACCATTCGAGTTGTTTCAAATATTTATTAAAACACTGCACAAATCCGCATTTTCTTCTATTTATATATATTTTGTGCAAATCTTATTTTAAATAGCATTAAAATCTTTGCAACATTTATGAGTTTATTTTACATGCATTTGAAGTTTTCCTTTTATGCAAATTATTATGTTTTCTATAAATCTCATTCTAAATAGCATTTTTATTTAAAGCCTTATCAACTTTTTATAAGTTCTATTTTAAATGGCATTTAAAATTTCCTCTTATGTAAATCATTATATTTTCTAAATAGCATTATTATATTTTCATTTAAAGCTCAATAACATTTATAAGTCTTATTTCAAAGTATTAGTATATTTTCTTTTAAAACCCCAACAACATTTACAAGCCGTTTTTCTTAAAGTTCAAGCACTATATTTGCATTTTTTACTTTAATTAGTTAACCTAAGTTTGGTCGGACAACCGTAGTTAACGGATTCTAGAGGATGCCTAATCCCTTCCCTTTAGGATAATATAGAACCCTTACCTAGAATCATACTGATTAAGCAGACTATTAGCGGAGGTTTAGTTAGCTTTACCTTAGTTAATAATTAGGTGCCCTAATTCACCTTAAAATCAATTAGGTGGCGACTCCTTAAATAAACAATACAGGAATCACCAATATGTTGTACTCCGCTCTAACCCGGGTTAAAATGGGGTGTGACAGGTGTCGCTTTACTTCTTCCATAATAGAGGATTCAGCAACTTCTCGGACAGAAACCCCAGTATTTTCCAGAATTGGCCAAACGGACTCCAAGACTGGCTAGCTGATGAATTTCACGAACTATTTCTTTCCTTTCTGGCTGCACGTCGGTCAAGCTGCCCATAGACTTGCGGCTAAGTGCATCCGCTACAACATTGGCTTTCCCAGGATGATATAAAATGTCAACATCATAATCTTTCAACAACTCGAGCCATCTTCTTTGCCGCAAATTCAGATCCTTTTGCTTAAAGATGTACTGAAGGCTTTTGTGGTCCGTATAAATATCAACATGAATCCCATATAAGTAGTGCCGCCATATCTTCAAAGCATGAATTACCACTGCTAATTCCAGGTCATGAGTAGGATAATTCTTTTCGTGCGGTCTGAGCTGCCGAGACGCGTAGGCTATCACTCTGCCATGATGCATTAATACACAACCTATCCCAACACCGGAAGCATCACAATAAATAGCATAACCGTCTGGCCCCTCGAGGAGAGTCAGAACTGGAGCTGTAATCAATTTTTCCTTCAACAACTGGAAGCTTCGTTTACAAGCATCGGTCCACTAGAACTTTGCTGCCTTCTGAGTCAGCTTCGTTAACGGTGCTGCAATCGAAACAAAATTCTCCACAAATCTCCTGTAATATCCTGCCAATCCCAGAAAACTACGTACCTCAGTAGGTGTCGTAGGCCTAGGCCAATTCTTTACGGCCTCGATCTTCTGTGTATTGACCCGAATACCATCTGCTCCGACGATGTGCCCCAAAAATGCCACTGAAGTCAACTAGAATTCACATTTGGAGAACTTAGCATATAATTTCTGTTGCCGGAGTGTTCCGAGTACTGTCCTCAGATGATCTGAATGCTCCTCTTCTGATCGTGAATAAACCAGAATGTCATCAATAAATACAATCACGAACATGTCTAGAAACGTCCTGAATACTCGATTCATCAGATCCATGAACACTGCTGGAGCGTTAGTTAGCCCAAAATACATCACTCTAAACTCATAGTGCCCATATCGGGTCCTGAACGCAGTCTTCGGAATATCTGCCTGTCTTACCCATACCTGGTGATAGCCGAAGCGCAAATCTATCTTCGAGAAATACTTAGCACCCTCCAACTGGTCAAATAAATCATCAATCCGGGGGAGGGGATATTTATTCTTTATGGTCACCTTGTTCAGCTGCCTATAATCAATGCACATCCGTAGCGACCCATCTTTCTTCCTCACGAACAGTACCGGTGCTCCCCAAGGTGATGTACTGGGTCTGATGAAGCCTTTATCTAATAAATCCTTCAGCTGCTCCTTCAATTCCTTCAGTTCTGCATGTGCCATTCTGTAAGGAGGAATAGATATAGGCTGGGTATCTGGCAGCACATCTATCGTAAACTCTATTTCCCGTTCAGGAGGAAGGCCTGGAAGCTCGTCCGGAAATACATCTGGAAATTCATTAACTACTGGAACTGACTGAAGAGTAGGTGTTTCTGCTTTAATATCATGCGCGCGAACCAGATGATAAATATACCCCTTCTGAATCATCTTCTTGGCCTTGAGGTACGAAATAAACTTACCCCTCGGCGATGTTGTATTTCCTGTCCATTCTATAATTGGTTTCCCTGGAAATTGGAAGCGGACTACCTTCTTCTGATAGTCAACGTTGGCATAACAAGAGGCTAACCAATCCATGCCCATAATAACATCGAATTCAGTCATATCCAGCTCTATCAAATCGGCTTTGGTGCAACGGCCACATATAATTACGGAACAATCTCTATATACCTGCCTTGCGATAACAGAATCCCCGACCGGTGTAGCTACCTCGAACGGTTCTATCGGTTCAGGTTTTATCCCAATTTTACTAGCAACCAGGGGGGAGATATATGATAAAGTAGAGCCTGGATCTATCAATGCATACACATCTCGGGAAAAGATCAATAATATACCTGTAACCACATTTGGTGACGCCTCCTGATCCTGTCGGCTAGCCAGGGCATATGTGCGGTTTGAGGGACCGCTAGAATCGGAAACTCCTCCCCGACCTCTGCCGCGGCTTGCTGGTGTCAGCATACCCCGCCCCATAGGGCGCATAGCTACAGAAGTGGAAGACGAACCGGCAACTGACCCCGTAGGCTGAGCTGCACCACCGGAACTACTCGCCAACGGGCAATCTCTCATAATATGGCCTTGACGGCCACAAGAAAAACAGGCACCCGTAGCACGATAGCACTCCCCTGGGTGACACCTCTCACAATGAGAACACCGAGGCATGGGTGGCCTTGACTGACTGGAACCTCTGCTCACCTGCGAACCCGAAGCCCTGAAACTCTGGTCTGCTCCTGAGTGCCCTGCACCCTCGAATCGTCTACCCGTAGACTGTGGATGTGTACTCCGGCGTGGCTGAGAAGGATATCTGCTAAACTGCTGCTGCTGAGGCTGCTCGCCTCGGAACTACCCAGAATAACCAGCTGATCTGTCCCTCTTGGGCTGACCTCTATCACGATCTCTATCGGGCTGGCGCCCTCTGTGTCGATCCTCCATTCCTTGCGCGTATGCCTGCACTCGAGCAATATCCATCCCGGGCTGAGATGCCACCGCCATACAACTATCAACCAAATAACGATCCAACCCCATCACGTACCGATGCATCCTGTCAGCCATGTCAGCTACAATGGTGGGCGCATATCTGGCCAGAGAGTCAAACTCTAGGCTATACTCTCGAACACTTCTGCCTCTCTGTCTCAGCTGTAAGAATCTGGCAACCCTCGCTCGCCGCATCTCTGGAGGCAGAAAGTGGCCGAGAAAGGCTGCTGTAAACTCATCCCACACTGCTGGAGGAGCACCCTCGCCTCTAGAGAGCTCCCAAGACTCATACCAGTTGATAGCTACATCACGCAACCGGTATGAAGCCAGCTCGACAGACTCGATCTCAGAAGCTCTGACTAATCTCAGCGTACGCTGCATCTGTCGAATAAAGTCCTGGGGATACTCTAGGGGCCTTCTTAGCGCCCCCACTATCTGAAGTTAACCTTTTCATCTTTCGTCACCCTACAACCACCTGCAGGAAACAGAATCAGAAGCGATCTTCCTGGATACTTACACTATTGCTCTCTTCTGGGCATCGCTGTAGACACAACAATTCGTTAGAGAAGAACCATCCTAATAATACAGCTCTATCGCACGATCTAAGATTGAAAGAACGGTAACATCCTAAATGTCTTGTAGCTTCCTGTTTATAGATGTGGTGCACAACACACCGATAAACAAGACTCTACTAGACACGGCCTGTAGACACTCCGAGGACGAATCGCTCTGATACCACTTTTGTCACGACCCAACCCCATGGGCCGTAACTATTGCCCAAGCTAGGCACTCGTACACACTCTTTTACCGGAATCGGCATACCAATGGCTTATTCAGATACGAAGGTCAGACATCATCTCAAGCGGTCGCATATAAACAAATGTATCACACAGAAGCCGGCAAGGCTGTCGTAAAACACATCACCCCAAAATATATACATACAGGAATACATATAAGCCGTTAAGGCTGTCATAGCAAATGGGACCGCTTAAGACATAAATCACACAGACATAACCGAATAATAACTATTCACAACCCACATGTATGTCTACAGGCCTCTAATGCATACAACAGAATCATATGACGGGACAGGGCCCCGCCGTACCCCTGATTATATACATACATATATACAACGGAAGAGTCTGTACCAGAATGTGGGCTCCAGAACAAAAGGAGCACTCCAAAACAGCAGAATAGGGTACTAAGCTGGCGGGTCACCAGAACGAGCGTCTGTACCTGCGGGCATGAAACGCAGCCCCCGAAGAAAGGGGGTCAGTACGAAATAGGTACTGAGTATGTAAAGCATGAAAGACAATAATCAGAATCATAACTGAAATAAGAAGTATGGAAAAACAGGTACAAAAATCAGTATACCAAATGCTTACTTTTGAAACACAAATAATGCATATCAAAATCATGTATTGGGCTCAGGAACGTGGTCGCCACTCCGACGCTGGCGCCACAACACATCATACTCCAGAAGATTTCATATCCTCGTACAACCCCGAAACACATCATAGCACATCATACGCCATAACACATCATAACGCCATATATAAGCGGTACCCGGCCCGCTAGTGGGGGACTCGGGGAACCGTAACACATCATACTGCCGAATATAACATAGTGCGCACGATGACAAACCGGCCCGGGACTCGGCGAAAGATGTAAATACAGTATGCACGAGCAGAGTAGTGAGAAACTATATGCAATTTAAAAACATTATTAGTTTAGACTCAGCAATTAAGTAACTAACCAACACTCGAGGGTTAAGGCGATAATTATGTGAAATCATTTCAAAAGTCGTTAGAATTATACAAAGGTAAGTCTCGGGGACCGCGGGCAAGTAGCAGCCCAATCCGAGCCCGCCTACGAAAGTTACAAACATAATTCGCTTTAGAACTCCCTAAGAATGTTTCGGAGCGATGCGAGCTCGTCTAAGAAAGTTAGAGACATTATTCGACATAAGACTTTTAAGAATAAAAAATTTGTATACACGTTCTTTATCCAATGATACAAAAGATCTAAGGACCATAGTTCGATTATACTAGGAATGTAACATCAAGAAATGAATAAGAATCGTCGACATGCTCGGATCTTATGAATGGAGTTACCCCGAGGCTCGTTTCATAGCTTACTTGCAACTAGGACATGCCAAAAGAAGGAAAGGGTAAGTTTTACATACCTTGTCCGCTCCTTAAGCTAACATGAACTTAAGCCTCGGGTTTTCCAAAATCTACAACAACACCAATGAATATCAAGCATTAGCTATAGATCTTAAGTGTCTAATTCTAAACTAATCACTTTGTTTATAAAAATTTCGGCAGCATCTCCCTTGTAAATACAACCACCCCGAGAATTCAACTCGGCCAATTTATCAACAACCATACCAACAGTCATTCCAACAATCAATTTAAAACGCATTCTAACATTAGTAACCCGCTTTAACATAATTCAACGGCATTCCGTTTACATTCACTTCAACTACATACAATCAAACCAACACCAATGCTCGCATACTCAAATACTAATCCGAAGTCATTTAAACAAGATTCAAGAACATTTCAAACAATCCGCACAATATTCAAAACAATCCAACCAAAACTCTATTCCACCCGAAACCTTCCAAATGCAACAAGAACAACAACAGCACATTTCCTTCTTTCAAATTCATGAGCTATACCAACAATTCACATGCTAGCAACATTATTTTCCATAAATACAAGGAATGGTATTAAAGTCACATTAGCTTCTAAAACAACTCTCCAACACTTACAACTTCAACTAGAATTGTTAAACTTTCATTTTCATCATAGAATCCATTACAATAACAACCAAAATACTAAGTAAAATTGATTCATTCTCTTCTACACCACACAATGTCTACACGGCCACACACTACATATACACGGCCACAACATAACATCTATATTTTCATGAATTTCATTCAATTCTACATACTACAACATTCACAACCATCCATAACATATAAAAAGAAGATTAAACCTTACCTTTTTCCCTTAACTCCACAATTCAGCTAGGGTTGCAACTAGTAGAAACGAAGGGTTTATCGACTCCAACAACTATCTCACGTTAAAGAGGACCTTCCAATTGGTTGAATTGTTAGAAGAAAATAATTTTTTGATCAAGATTTGAGGGCTTCAATTTTTGGTCACCTTGGCCGAATGGCCTTTTTTTTTTTTTTTTTTCTCTCCAAGTTTCTTCAAACTTCTTAAGTGAAGATGATAAACGTGATGAATTGTCATCTTTTATTTGCTTATATTAAGCTCCCATGTGGGCCTTGGCCCACATCACTTGGACGGCCACATGGCCTTTTATTTCAAGACCATTCTTTTTTTTTTTTTGTATTTTGTAATTCATGAAAAATTATTTTCCTAATTCCAAATTTGCCCTTAGCCTTCCTCAATATTACCATGAACCACCTTGTGAATTTTCCTTTTTACCCCTAGCCTTCCTTAATATTCTATACTAATAATACTTACAAGCAACTTGTGCATTAAGACAAAACCGGAAAATAACCTTATCGTAGTTAGCTCAGAATATCCCAATGTACAAAATACCGGATATATAAGATAATATCTATTGTTGCTTGGTCCCATTTAGATATGACAGGGATTTCACCGGAGGTGATGACTCATAAACTAAGCTTGGACTCAAGGTTCGCTCCGGTAAAGCAGAAGAGGAGACCCATAGATGATTACAAGAACATGTTTGTTAAAGAAGAGATAACTAAACTGTTAAATATAGGATCTATTAGAGAAGTAAATTATCCTAACTGGTTGACCAATGTGGTAGTAGTACCTAAAAAATAAAATAATTTAAGAATGTGTATAGATTTTAAAGACTTGAATAAGCGTGTCCGAAGGATTCGTTTCCTTTGCCGCACATTGATCGAATGATTGATGCCACGACAGGATATGGAATATTAAGCTTTCTTGACGCTTATTCAGTGTACAATCAAATAATTATAAACCCGAATAATCAAGAAAAAACCTCATTTATCACTAAATATGGTACTTACTACTATAATATTATGCCCTTTGGTTTAAAAAGTGCGGGGGCTACTTATCAGCGTTTGGTTAACCGTATGTTTGAAATCAAATTGGCAGGACCACAGAAGTATTTATAGATGTTATGTTTGTTAAGTCACTTTGTTCGAAGGACCAGTTAAGTCACTTGCATGAAACATTTGAGGTGCTCAGGAGGTTCAACATGAAATTGAATCTGGAGAAATGTGCCTTTGGCGTTGGCTCAGGAAAGTTTCTAGGATTCCTGATGTCAAACCGTGGAATTGAGGTCAAACCGGATAAAATCAAGGCTATAGATGAAATCCCAAAGGTACTGAAAGATTTAAAAGCTATACAAAGGTTAACCGGAAGATTGACAGCATTAAGCCATTTTATGTCTCGTTCTTTTGAAAAAAGTCATCGATTTTTTTCACTGTTAAAAAAGGGAAAAAAAACGAGTGGACACCAGAATGTTAGCAAGCTTTAAGGAACTTGAAGAAATATTTGTCAAGTGTACCCTTGTTGTCTAAACCATTAGATGGTGAGCAGTTCCTTGTGCATTTGGCTGTGCTCGAAGTGGCGGTAAGTGCAGTTTTTGTCCAAGAAGACAAAGGTACGCAATTTCCTATTTACTATGCTAGTAGAACCTTGGCAAGTGCCTAAACCAGGTATCCCCATCTTGAAAAATTAGCTCTAGCATTAATAATTGCTGCTAGAAAACTGAGGCCCTACTTTCAGTGTCATCCTATTTGTGTCGTAACAACTTATCCGTTGAGGAATATATTGCATAAACTCGAACTCTCTGGTAGATTAGCGAAGTGGGCTGTTGAAATTAGTGGTTACAATATATAATATAGGCCCCGAACAACAATAAAGTCTCAGGTGTTGCCTGATTTTGTAGCTGATTTTAGCCCTGGAATGGTACCTGTGGTTGAGAAAGAATCTATAATTTCTTCTGAGGCATTGCCCGGGGTCTGGAACTTGTTTACAAATGGGCCAACTAATGTAAAGGGGTATGGATTGGGTATAGTGTTAAAAAGTCCCTCCGGGGATATAATTAGACATGTAATTAAAACTGTGCAATTGATTAACAATAAAGCCGAATATGAGGCAATGATTACAGGTCTGGAGTTAGGTTGAAGCTTGCGGATTGAGGTCATTAAGGCCAAAAGAGATTCCCTTTTGGTGGTCAATCAAATTCACGGTGTTTTTTAAGTGAAAGATGACAGGATGCAGAGGTATTTGGATAAAATTCAACTACTGTTGCTCCGTTTCAAGGAGTGGACCATGGAGCATGTTTCACGAGAACATAATGTAGAAGCTGATGATTTAGCAAATTTAGGGTCATCGACTGACACTGAAGGAATCAGTTCTGGGAAAGTTGTGCACTTACTAAATTCAGCGTTGGATCCTAGCCATGATGAGGTGAACTCTACCAGCTTGACCTGGGATTGGCGTAACAAATATATAGATTATCTTTGCGACGACAAGTTGCCTGATGATGCGAAGAAATCTCGAGCATTGCGTACAAAAGTAGCCCGGTATTGCATGGTAGAGGGACAATTGTATAGAAGGTCTTTCTACGGTCCATTGGCTAGGTGCATAGGACCGGGAGAAACAGATTATGTAATGAGAGAGGTGCATGAAGGAGTCTGCTGGAATCACTCCGGAGCGGACTTATTGGTGAGAAAGTTGATAAGAGCAGGATATTATTGGTCCCAGATGGAGGAGGATGCAAAAGCATTTGTTCAGAAATGCGACAAATACCAGCGCCAAGCCCTAACGATTAATCAACCCCCAGAACTTTTGCATCCGGTGGTGTCACCTTGGCCATTCATGAAATGGAGGATGAATATCATTCCGCGTGGCACCTGATCAAGTTAAATTCCTGCTTATTATGACGGATTATTTTTCCCAATGGGTGGAAGCAGGAGATTCCAAGAAGATAAGAGAAAGGAAAGTTACCGATTTCATTTATGACCATATCATTTGTCGATTTGGAATTCCAAAGGAGATAGCTTGTGACAACGGGCCGCAGTTCGTTGGTAAGAAGGTGACAGAGTTCTTTGATGGGCTGAAGATTAAGCGGATAATTTCAACCGCTTATAATAGTCAAGCTGAGTCAACCAACAATACAATCGTGCAGAGTCCGAAGAAGCGGTTGGAGTCAGCAAAAGAAAGATGGAGGGAGTTGCTACCATAAATATTATGGGCACATCGGAAAACTATGAAGCTTAGTACGGGGAAAACTCCATTTTCACTGGTATACGGAGCTGAGGCCTTGATACCAGTAGAAATAGAGGAACCATCTCTAAGGTATACCTATACAAATGAAGAAGAAAACAACGAAACATTGTTGGTTAATCTGGACCTGTTAGAAGAACACAGAGAAATGGTTTTGCTCAGGTCGTGGCGCAAAAGCAAAGAATGGGCAAATATTATAATCGCCGGACCAAACTCAGATACTTTCAAGTAGGAGATTTCGTCCTTCGAAAGGTGACCTTAACTCCAAAGACCAGAATGCTGGAAAGTTAGGTCCGAATTGGGAGGGGACTTACCGTGTAGTAAGCATAATAGGTTCGTACCAGCTGGAAACAGAGGACGAGACTAAGTTTCCAAATAATTGGAACGTTAGTCATTTGAAGTGGTATTATTGCTGACATGTATGTTTCGTTCAAATCTGTTTTTCTTATACTAACGGGTTTTTCAGGTCCGATAATGATAGTTCGAGGAGCAGATAACACGGGATCCCATTTAATGAATTCTGAAAACACGCGCTACTCTTTTTTTCTTAGACCGGTTTTTATCCCAAAAAGGGTTTTTCTGGCAAGGTTTTTAATGAGGCAGCAATGAAAAGCGTGTTACCTTTTTCTTAGAAATAATGGGAGTTTGTTTTGGAAAATTGTCTGGGGATTACTGAGAGGAGGATTTCACTGTTCGAGTCCTCATCTTTCGCACTCAAACACTAGGGAGGACATATTCTCCACAATTAGAAGCAAGAATGTAGCATTTAGAAAAAGCGAATATAGATTCTTGAAAACATTCTTGAAAACATCGGGGGTTGTTGCCAGGAGTTGATCCTGTAAAGAGAATTCATAACTCATGGAGGAACCTTGGAAGCCCTTTTTATGTTTTTAAATTTTGCTGTAATTGTAAATTACAATGGAAAGTTCAAAAGTCAATAAAAGAATAAGACTTCGCAAAAAATATAAGCTTTATTGTAGCTCAATTTACATAAAAAAAAATGCCCGAAATGAATGGGAGACATCCTATTCATAAGCATAAGTGCAAGGTCCTTGTTAAAAAAATTTATTTGGAAGAGTTATTGCCCGGATAAAAGTCGGATGGAAATTACCCTGCATAGAATGCAAACTAAGGGACGAGTTCAAAATTCACTGACATTTAAAGCAAAGGTTGAATCAATGTCAACAACCACCATAAAAGGTTAAGACTTGACAAGTAACATAATAAAAATATAATTGTTTTAAAAGCCAATCATGCTAAACCAAAACATTATTGTCTTTAAGGCCAATCAGGTCGAACCAAACAAAATGCATACTTAAATTTCTGAGGATACACTGCGCTCATCAAGATCAGTTGCACCAAAGGTAGCAAGGTTGATTGGTGGTGGAGAAAGAGTTGGGCTCAAGGGATAACCTTCTTCGGCCTCAGTGTCTTCATCACCACTTCCAGCATCCTCATCTTCTTCATCAAGGTCATCGGAGTCAAGTTCCGGAGCTGACCGCCGCATGAAAAACAGGCTCCAGTAAGTCGGTAACACTCTCCCGGGTGCGATTTCCCGCAATGGGAACAACGGGGCCTGGGTGGTCTGGGCTGACTGGGACCTCTGGATGTCTGTGACCTTGACGCTCTGGAGCTCTGACCGGCCCCAGACTGTCCTGCACTGTCAAACCTCCTGCCGGCTGACTGAGTACCCCGGCCTGACGGAGGAAGATGTCTGCCTGCCTGCTACTGCTGAGGCTGTCCTCCTCGAGAATCTCCAGAATAGCCTGCGGATCTGGCCCTCTTGGGCGGCCTCCTGTCCCGATCTCTGCTGGAATAATCAGCTCTATGTCGGTCCTCCATACCCAGAGCATAAGCCTGTAGTCGGGCAATATCCATGTCTGTCTGCAATGCCACCGCCATACAGCCATCAATCAAGTAGCGGTCTAACCCCATCACATATCTGTGCATCCGATCAGCCATATCTGCTACTATGGCAGGTGCGTACCGGGCCAGAGAATAAAACTCCATATTATACTCACGAACACTCCGACCCCTCTGCAGCAGATGTAAAAATCGGTCAACCCGCGCCCGCCGTAACTCTGGAGGCAAAAAGTGGCGGGTAAAAGCAGCCACGAACTCGTCCCAAGTAGATGTGGAAGCACCCTCACCTCTAGATAGCTCCCAGGACTCATACCAGTGAGCAGCAACATCCCGTAGTCTATGCGAAGCCAACTCAACAGACTCAGTCTCTGAAGCCCTGACCAAGTCTAGTGAGCGCCGCATCCCCCGAATAAAGTCATGGGGGTCCTCGTCGGGCTTAGACTCGAAAAACTCTGGAGGGCCACATAATAGGAACTCTCGAACCCTTAGGCTGTCACGCCTGTCGTTATCATCATCGGCTCTCCACCCGCGTCTGCGAGCCTGTCCCGCTACCAGAGTGGTCAATAACTGCACAGCCTCTCTCAGTGTCCTGTCCTCCGCCCCTGGCTGGGGAGCTGGAGGCTCGGGTGCGGGTACTCGGGCCCCTGGAGCTGCTGATGGACCTGCTCCAGGCTCCGCCGGTGGTGGTGTAGCGGATCCCTCTGAATGGGGCACAACCTCGGGCAAATCATAAACACGAGCCCGGGTAACTCGTTGTGCCTGACTAGTGCCTGCCATCCCTGCCTTGCCCTTCTGGGCCGCCGTTTCCTTCTTCGGAGGCATCACTGCAAACACAATAACGAATCAGATCAAAATCATCCTAGTAGCATAGCTCTAACGCACGATCTAAGATTCCAAAGAAAGGTAACACCCTAAATGCCTTGTAGCCTCCTGTCTATAGATGTGGTGCACAACACACCGATAAACAAGACTCTACGAGACACGGCCTGTAGACATTCCGAGGACAAACTGCTCTGATACCACTTTGTCACGACCCAACCCCGTAGGCTGTGACTAGTGCCCGATCTGGGGACCCAAACCCATCTATCAAATGTATTCAAGTAGATAGCAGAAGCCGACAAGGCTATATTCTAAATTTAGATGATTTCCAAAAAAATTTCGGCAGAGTTTCCTTTGTTTTACAGACTATCCAAAATAACCCTGCGCATAGAAAATACCAACAAAGGCCACACCGGCCAACAAGGCAACATGTAAACATATGCGGACCGGCCGCCGCGGCGAATGGGATCGCCCAAACACATCATATACACACATCCGTACAGAAAGACCCAACCCACAAACATGTCCACAGACCTCTAAACAGACCGACAGAATCATATGACGGGACAGGGCCCCGCCGTACCCAAATAGTCTGATATATAGAAATATATACATAACAAAAGATGTATGTACCAAAAGTGGACTCCGGATCAAAAGGGAGTGCTCCAAAATAGTAGAAAGTGGAGCCTACAGTGGAGGATCACCTGTGTCTGTACCTGCGGGCATGAAACGCAGCCCCCGAAGAAAGGGGGTCAGTACGAAAGATGTACTGAGTATGCAAAGCATGGAGTACAGAAATATAGGCCACAACTGAAAGCAAACACGATACAAAAGAGGGAAATACCGAACAGTATATCAAAATGTGTATCAAAATCATATATACATAATGCAAACAAACTCATGCAAAGCTCAGGAACGTGGTCACCACTCCGACGCTGGTGCCACACACAGCATAACACCAGAAGGTTCAAATCTCCGTACATCCCCGAGCACACACATATCAGCATAATATATCACCAGCCATATCACAGCATAACTCCAAAGGAAACCCGACCCTATGGCGAGGTCTCGGGAACCGTAACACAGCATACGGCCGAATTTATCACAATGCGCACGAATCATAACCGGCCCGGGAACCGGCGAACGAAATCATAATAAGGGCACGAGCGGAGTCGTGAGCAAACAAAGCAATTTGTATGTCAAAATATTCTTTGAAACTTGTTAAAATCATAAGTCAATTTATTAGTCAAAATAGTCGAGCGATTAGTTAGTACGGAGTTCATTTCACAAAAATATTTCCAAAGTAATATTTGTGGTTCAAAATATAGTTTAGAATATCGTGGCAGTCATAACATTATTTTATGATAGGCAAATTCATAACAAAAGTCTTTTACCGACTTTGTACAAAAATGGGCATAATAGAGCAAACAAAGAAGTCTCGGGGTTAGCGGGCCCACCTCGGGTCAAGTCGAGGTGGCGGACATGAATCACGGACATTTGGGGTCTATGGGATCATACATGGAGGATCCGAAGCGATTTGATTACATTTGCATAAGTTTCGAACATTTAATTACTTTGAAAGCAAAAGAAGAACTTTAAGGTTCAATTCGATTGAATGAATAGTGAACATTCTCTAATTCGGATTTCGGGGAACAGAATTGCTCCCGGGGTTACGATATTGACCTAGCATACCTAAGACATGCCAAAAGAAGGAGTGGGTAGCCTTACATACCTTGTATACGACTTACGCTCGCCCAAAACTCAAGTCCCGTTTCGCTCAGAATCTGCAAATGGTCAAAGTTACCAATTAGGAATAGTAAGGCTTAAGAATTCACTTAACTTCATCTTTGTCTACTGAAATTTCGGCAGCACCTCCCCTATACATATAACACCCCCGAGACTTAGCTCGGCTCCATATACAACAGCAACAACAACCCACAATATCACAAACATCACAAGTCATAACAAAATCACTTTAACGTCAATATTCTTTCTTTCTACATAAATCAACAACTTTCATCCACACTTCACTACATCAAACTAACATCCACATTATCATATTCATTTACTCATTAAAGTTATTCAAACACATTCCAATAATATTTCAAGCGATATACATGAATTTACGCAAATCCGCTACTTTTCATATTCTATTCAAAACTTCTACGAATGCAACAAAACTTCCCAAATCGCATTGTCTTCCTTCCAAATTCATTAACAACAACATTAGTTCCCATCCTAGCATCTCACTTTCACATTTACACAAAAATCATATAAAATTCACCTAATTTCTCATAATTACATACAAGCAATTTCAATGCCAATTCAACTCATTAAACATTCATTTACGTCATAAATGCCACAACGACGCAACTAGCAAGCTAAACAACAATCAAATTCGTCTCCTTCACCATACATGGCTCACGACCACTTCAACACACACACACACACACCCACGGTTTCACACACACACCAAAACTACGAAATTCTTGTCTATTCTCAATCCTTATAATATTCATACAAATTCCATAACACAAAAGTGGCAAAAATTCTTACCTTTTCTTAAAATTCCGACTTGCCGCAACCGTGATTCTTTCGCCAAACAAATTGTATCACGTCGGAGAGCGTCTTGAACTTACTACAATACAAGAAGGACAAGATTTTTGGATCAAGATCAAAGCTAGAATTTTTTTTTCTTTCTTTCTTGTGTTGGCCGAAACCCTCTCTCTTGGGTGTTCTTCAATTTATGTTTTGCTTCATTCTCTTGAATGTTCTAAGGCTAGCAATATATAATACTCTCTTTATTAAGTTGTCACATGCTAATCACATGACAACTTGCTATGGGTTTGGGCCAAAGACATGGCCGGCCACCCTTAACATTTTGGGCCTCATTTCTCTTAAATTTTTGTTGAGCCCAAATCATTAAAACTCTCGTTTTAAAATTCCCGAAACTAATTTTCGAAATCCCAATTTTGCCCCTTGGACTTCCTCCATATTTTCACACCAATATTTTCATAATCAATCTAGACATATTGACTAAAATCAAGATATTGCCTTATAACATACAAGTCTTAATTATTTCCAAGACTTTCCAATTATGCGAAATTACGGGATATAACAGTTGTTAACCATTTCACCCCTATCGGCTTGAGAAAGTATCTTTTTTGGAGTAAAATCATCATTAAAGTTGAAGGTACTAGGGATGAATGGGTAAAAAGATTCTTTGGCCGGAGCTTGGGGATTGTTACCGTCAGCACTATTGCCGCCGGTCGGTGGCAGCAAAGCAGGTGAAGAATAAGGAGCAGGCGTGGATGAAGGTTTGGTTTTGGCCATATTTCTTGATGATTAATGTATTGATTCAAGGAAGTAGGAAGATGAAGTGGTTTTGGCGTGAAAGCAAGAAGAATTTTTAGGGTATTGAATGAATGATAAAGACTTAAGGAAAGGGTAAATGAGATTAAGATGCATTTCTGGAGTTTTATCAGAATGGACCGTCATAATTACGAAACGATTAGAAAATCCGAACTGCCCAGTTTGGCCAATTCAGGCGGGACATGTGGACGGGAGTGCCAGAATCGAAGAGACGTACATCACATCAAGAGTCAGAAGGAATTTTTTTACCGCCATTTAGTGGGAACAGGTCCGGTGGCGTTTCAAGTCCACTTCCCGGTGTCACTTCTTTTCCACCGGAGAGTGGGGGGACCATCTGTATACATGGCAAGATACAGCTCGACACATGACAGGATGGTAATGGAACACGTGGCAATAGGAGGTGGAACGTTACAAGTTGTCTCATTTAATTCGAGTGAGAAGCCCCGGAGTCATTCGGAGTAAATCCACCAAGGCAATTGTATCGGGTCATTCATAGGAGAATAACGTTATATGACTGGTCCAGATACGGAGCAAGCGTTACAATCCAGAATTAAAGCTGCATTTATTATTCATTATTAGAATTGAATCACAGCTTAAGAGCTGGTGTATTTGTACTATAAAAGGAGCCTAACAACCCTTGAAAAGGAATAAAATAACAATTATTGATACTCATTCTCTCAATAAAATAACAATTACGGATACACAATCTCTCAAACTCAGCCGTTACACTTAGCTATTTTAATTATTCTTTTGCACCGGAATAGTTCTCATTTTCTAAGAGCCAAAGCATATATTTGTTCCACCGGAGGAAACCCATCAAAGTATTTGCTCCAAGGATCAACAAAGCTCACGCCTAATTATTCTATTATTGCTTCTTTGCCATTTCATACATCTCTTATTAGATTGATCTTTAAATAATTATAATTGGCTTTATTTCATTATTTATAACAAATCAAGTCACGTATTCTTTAAACTAGAAGCAAATTCAACTGTTCTCTTTTTTAGAATAAACAAAATTATAATAAACTAGTCTTCAGTAAAGGAGCTATTGTGAATAATTCACAAAACAATAGTGTTTTCACAAACAACTGAACATACCCATTGGTCTACCTTCTTGTTGGATCACGCACCAACCATGAAGGGGTACAATTTATGTTCTCTTTGATTATTGCAGTTATATATGGTATATTGATTTATCAACTCAACATGCCACTACATAGTGCTTTAGATATAAAGCTTCCATTTCCATCAATCATCGTAACAAAATTTTATTTCTCTTTCGTTTTTTTTTTTCCTTTCGTAAAATTGATAAGTTCTTTTAGAAGTTGTCCTTCGATGACTGCGGTTGGTGCATATCCTCCCTTCATGTATATTTTAAAGGAAAAAGGTCAAAAATATCTCTCTACTTTATTTTAAGGTTAAATATATCGTTCGTTACAATTTTAAGTCATTTATGCCCCTGCCATTAAGAAAGTTAACAAATATACCATTCATTTCTTTTAACAGAAATTTAAATTGATTCAACTAACCCGATTTCACAAAAAATAACCCGCTCTCATAGTTTATCCGTCCCGACTGCCTCCTAAAATAATCTGGCGAACTCCATCACCGACCAACCACTTTTCTCATTTCCTTTCCTACCACCAACGGCTGCCGTCACATCTCCACTACCGTTCATTTTTTGTGCTCCCTTTATTGTAGAGATAATTTGAGCGTTTCCTTCAGGAAGCCACCACAAATACTACTTCCTCTTCTTCTTCACAGCAACAACAGATCAAGGATAAAAACGCATGATCAATCGAAGCAACCGCCTATGTTGTCTAATACGACATCCTTTGTTGGCTCTGAACGACCTCCGAATAATGCTCCGGTTGATTCAGATGAGTATCATGATTTTCTTTTGGTCGGTGATGGAGTTCGCCGGATTATTTTAGGAGGCGGGTCGCAGCGGGTAAAATATCAAAGTTGGTTATTTTTTGTGAAATCAGGATATTTGAATCAATTTAGTGATTTCCATTAAATGAAGGGTATATTTGTTAATTTTCATAACAGCAGGAGCATAAATGACCCAAAATTGTACGAACGATATTTTTAGCCCTTAAAACAAAGTAGAAGAATATTTTTGACCCCTTTCCTATATTTTAAAGCAAGCATTACTCTAAATTAATAACAATATGTTTGAAAAATGTAATTGCATAATCTTCCTTTCATGCATGGTATATCTATCAATTATAGAGAGCAAAAAGATAAAAATAAAAAATCAGTTTTACCATGACTAATTCAGTGTAGTGTTTCCAAAAAATTCGGTTTCAAGACTCCAAAGTGTGTTAATAAATATTTAAAAAATCTTTTAATGTGTCAATGTGTAATAACTCAAACTCCCGTTTTGAGCATATATATGTACTAGTGAAATTGTCCGCGCTTTGCGCGGTGATAAAAGTATGAGCAAACTTATATTTTAATTAGTTTTCTACAATAAAAAGTAAAGTATACAAAAATATATATTATCGCTCTAAGACATTCAATTTGGTGATGGCGGTGTACTTTTTGACAAACTTTATAATTAGTATATTATCCGGTCGTAACACTTTAATTTCAGTTACGCCTTGAATAAATATTTTCACAAAGTTGATTGTTATTTATCAAATATTGAAATCTTATTTTTTTGGACTTCAATGCATAATATCAAACACAAAACCTTCATAATCCAATGACATACTTGTATGGAAGTAATATGTATTTATCTTGCTTTCAAAAAATAAGGAGATCCTCACAAAATTGCTCGTTAAACTCGATCAAATCATCAAATTTGAAGTCATTTTATCCAATTTCATACATCTTGCAACACAGGTTGTAGTATTAATTGATTTATTTTCCAGGACATTCGTAGAATCTTTATTTAACAATTACTTCAACTTCTTCCTTTTAGCGTATACAGAAATCAAAATTGAATCAATTAATTTTTTTAAGAATATCAAATGTAAAAAATAGTCAACACAAATTTTAATTCCATTATGTTGAAAATCGGAAGTAGCTTCGTGATTATACTAACATTCTAGATAATTATGACTGCAAGAACAAAATAATAGAGCTCTCGCCATTCCCTACAAGAAGTTAGGGTAAATAATAGTTAGAAACTTTACGCGACTTTGACAAACTCTTCCTTAAGTCCTCTAAAAATAAATGCATAATCAAAATGATGTTGCAACATAAACCCACATATTAATGAAAATAGCTACATACTGATTTTCACAGGTTAGTACTTGATCTATGTGAAAACTAATTTCATCATGTATTTAGTATATAATTATTGATGAAAATCCAAATAAAATGAAGCAAAAATTGCATACCTTTTCCAGAATTATCTCTTTGTGCATGGCTGTCAAGAAGAGTATTCTCAAACCTGCAAACCAAAGTGCACACGTCATCACTACAATCTCTAGACAACCAGTAAAAAAGTATTATCCAAGATTACCAATAACCAATTCAGGTCAATAATTTCATCAAAGTGTAGGCAGAGAGGGATGTTTGTCCCTTTTTCACGTCTATTATAGAGCCATATACACGTGTTTTAGCATAAATGTGGATAATTATGAATGGTTGTAACGGTTACAACCATTCTTCAGACTATTTTTATTTAATTTGGTATACTGTAATTTTAGTTATTATAGTCTTGTAACTGATTAAGACAATGAAAAGGCTACATGATAGCAGTAATAAAGATGGTCTAATAGACAAATCTCCAAGTGATATAGAGAGAGTTAAATGTAGCACATTTAACATAATTAAGAAAGTTAAAAGGAGTAACTCTTTAGCTTTTTAAAATAGCAAATAAATGAAATAAAAAGGCAAAAAAAGGAGAGAAAAGATAAATAGGAATGGTGGCAATAGAGAGGTGCCACATCACCTTGTTTCTGCCTAGCTTTATATTATATATACATTTATATATATATATATATATAGAGAGAGAGATTGTTTACAATAGAATAGGAAAAGATGGAGGAATAGTTAATGGAGGCTATATATTTATGTTGTGCTGCTACGTGGGCTGCTCAGACAAACATTAATTTGGATGTTATTGCAAATTGTTATGTGGCTAAATTAGTATTACTAATGGAGCAATTAAGAGGTATAAGTTATGGAGATGATTTTTTAAAATAAAATAAGTAAAAGAAATGAGTGAAAAAGTCAAAAAAAAAAAGGAGAAAAAAGATAAATGTCAATGGAGGTCATAGAGAGATGCCACATAGGATTGTTTATGCCTAGCTTTATATTATATATAGATATAAAGCTAGGCAAAATAGAAGTGACGTGGCACTTCTCTTTAGTCAAGAAACTCATTCATCTTTTTCTCCTTTTTTTTTTTGAGTTTTTCCTCATTATTTCCCTCTTTATCTTAATTTAAAAAGCCTAAAAATATCTACATAATTATCCAGTTAAAGCGGAAAGCAGTTAATAAAATGAAAGATGAAAAGTCATTACTTTCAAAACGTTTTCCTGAATGCATTACTTTGAAAGATAAAAGATGAAAAGTCATTACTTTTCCAAACATTTTCCTCTTATTTAACGGCAATAAGGTCAGTAACTGAAAAAAGATACTCACTAAAATAATAATAATGGATAATAACATTCTTGCACTCTTGCATCCGTTTCATACCAGGAAAATTGTCTGTGGCAATTAATTATAGGCAAGAAAATGACCTGCCATGGTAGGCCAAGAGACTAACTTTAAGTCTTCTTAATTACAATAATTAGGATATTTATTCTTATAATATTTAGGAAATTCACTCTAATAATAAGATAAATAAGAAATAGGAAGAAAAAACCAAAAAAAGGAGAAAAAAGATAAATAGGAATGGAGACCATAGAGAGGTGTTACATCACCTTGTCTATACCTAGCTTTATATTATATATAGATTCTTTTATGTGTTTTGGTGCTTCCGTTAGCTCATTATATGTTTTGGATTTAGTGAGAGTCTTGAAAGCTGAAGGACTCGAGAAGGCTCTTAACAAAATCTTATTTTAGAAGGCTCAAAAACTAATTTTGGAATCCCAACGTCTCTTTTTGATTTTTAATATTTTTTTTTTGAATTTATAATTATTTTCTATTTTACCTGAAAGTTCTATTTTATGTTCAACGTTAAATTGACCTCATTAAAATTTCAGGTCTAATATAAACTAGTAATTTGTAAATCCAAAATATAATATTACCAATTCAAACTAATAATGCTTATCTTTTTCTTATTCAATCAATTTATTATGAATTTAATTATTTCTAGTGGTGCAGCATTATGCGAAACTAAACATTAAAAAATCAATTCGAACTCGGCTCAAGTTCAATTACTATATTTTAATAAAGCTCAAACGAGCTTGACCACACTCGATGTTGTAAGAAGCTCAGTTGAGCTCGACTCAGTTAGGTTTGACTCAATCAGCTCGATGTCTGGGCCAAGCAACAACTTATAAAATTTCCATAAGTCAAAATACGTACTTGTTTGGTTCAGATACCATTGTTGTCTTAAAAAAGAAAAAGTAAAAAAAAAAGAAAGATCAGGAGGGAATGGAGGCATCAAACTGAAGAGAAAGCAGGTGTACAAAGAGGGAAAATGAAACGGGTGTAGCAGATTAACCGACAACTAAGGACCTGTTTGGGCAGAGAATTATTAGCTTCTTCCCGGAATTCTTTTTCAATTAATTTAAAAGTCAGAGTTTAGTCATGAAATTTTAAGTGTATTTGAAATTTAGAAAATAGCTATAGCAAAAGTAAATATTCTTTTAAAAAATTATAAACAAACACAATTTCAAATAAAGTAAAAAATATTGCTTCTATAGCTAAACGCCTACCAAATATAAAGACCTAACCCAAAAGCAGTGAAGACATACATACAACACATTATCTTTCTCTTTCAGTCTTTCATCTTGTGGCACCACTCTCCCTCTTCATCGAGGGTTTTTTTTTTTCTTTTTTTCTTTTTTTTTTTCCTTTCTTGAAATTCATCCCTTTTCTTTTTTTCTCTAAATATAATAATCAGTTTGATAAAAGATGATGCAACAAAGGGTAAAGCAGCAACAAGAAGCATTGATGCAGCAGCAATCCCTTTTTCATCCTGGTCTTCTTGCTCCCCCTCAGGTTTCCTTTTATTTAATTGAACAAGTTCATGTCTTTATTGGGGTTTGACTTGTTATTATGCTTTTTGGATTGCACCCCAACTCCAAATTTTGGTAAAGCTGGAATCTTTTTGATTGTGGGCTTTTCTTGAAACTTTTTTTTTTTTTTCTAATTTGGATACCCTTTTGAAAAATTTAAGCATTTATGTCAGTTTGTTTAACAAAGCATCAATGATTAGAACAAGGTGAAGTTACTATGAGAGGCAAGTAGTGCCTTTTTGAGAGGCAACTAGTTTATATAAAATGTTTTGTATTTTCTTTTTTTCTTAATTTTCATTTCCCTCTTTTATTCAATTCTCATAAAGTTCCTGTCTTTATTGGTTTTTGACTTGTTATTATGCCTTTTGGATTAAACCCCAAGTCCAAATTTTGGTAAAGCTTGAATCTTTTTTGCATTTCTTGATTGTGGGGTTTCGTTGAAAATTGAAATTTGTAGAGTTGCGGTTGGACGGATAGTGCCTTTTTGAATGGCAAATAGTTGAATTTACTGGACTTGAGTTCAGTTAGTATTAAAATGTTTTGTATTTTCTTTTTTCTTAATTTTCATTTCCCTCTTTTATTCAATTCTTAACAAGTTCTTGTCTTTATTGGGTTTTGACTTATTATTATGCCTTTTGGATTTTGATTTCACCCCAAGTCCAAATTTTGATAAAGCTGGAATCTTTTTGCATCTCTTGATTGTGGGGTTTTGTTGAAAATTGAAATTTTTGTGTTTTTGTTCTTATGTGGATACCCTTTTGAAAAATTTAAGCATTTATGTCAATTTTTTTTTCCTAAGCTTCAATGATTAGAACATGGTGAAGTTACTATGGTTGAGTTTGTAGAGTTTGTGGTCGGCCAGATGGTGCCTTTTTGGAAGGCAACTAGTTGAAATTACTGGACTTGAGTTCTGTCAGTATTAAGATGTCTTTATTTCTTTTTTCTTAATTTTCATTTCCCTCTTTTATTCAATTCTCAACAAGTTATTGTCTTTATTGGGTTTTGACTTGTTATTATGCCTTTTGGATTTCACCCCAAGTCCAAATTTTGGTAAAGCTGGAATCTTTTTGCATTTCTTGATTGTGGGGTTTTGTTGAAAATTGAAATTTTGAGTCTTTTTGTTCTAATTTGGATACCCATTTGAAAAATTTAAGCATTTATGTCAATTTTTTTGACTATGCATCAATGAGTAGAACAAGGTGAAGTCACTGTGGTTGAGTTTGTAGAGTTGTGGTTGGCCAGATAGTGTCTTTTTGAATGGAAAATAGTTGAAATCACTGGACTTGAGTTCAGTTAGTATTAAAATGTTTTAATAGGGAGTTGGTATGTAGCTTATTAAGTTCACTTCCCCAGTAGTTGTGTTTAGTTTTCAAACTGTTTTGGCCTTTATTTAGTTTTTCTGCTTAGCACTCCCAGATAGATAGAAATTATTCAGAACAAGGAATGACCAAATCTTAGCTCCCGTTTGGACATAGAAATTTTTTACCTTTTTCAAAAATAAATAAATTGGGAAACATTGTTTGTTCGTGGAATTTGATCAGTTTTTGGAAAAAAAATTCAAGTTCGAAAACTGGCTTGGGTGATTTTTTTTCCACTCAGAAATCTTCAATTTTTTTTTCCAAGTAAAATGCATGTCCAAACACAACTTCAACTTCCAAAAACTCTTTTTTTTCAAGTTTAAACCAAATTTGTGTCCAAACACTAGCTTAGTGTCTTCTCCGTGTAGGCATGGTTATATGTTTTTTTTGTAGGATTCCAAGTTATTGAATAAAAATTTCACAACTTTGGGAAAGGGAGAGGTGAAGGGGCATGGAATTGGGAGCATTGCCACCAAAAATTCTCCATTGGTTCACCTTTTTAGCTTCTATGGGAATGAAAAGTTCTCGTGAATTTTCACAATGCATGGCATACTCCTTCTATGTTGACTTGAACTAGTGTCTATATAATATTACATGGGATTAAGGAAAACTTAGGGATCCTTTTTTAAATTTTATTAACCTTTTGTAGTATTTGTTTACAGATAGAGCCTATCTTGAGTGGAAATTTGCCTCCTGGATTTGATTCAAGTACTTGCCGCAGTGTGTGAGTGCCTTATGGACATTTTTCTTTTGATTTAAAAACCAGTTTTCTTTTTATTTTGCGTTTTTTTCTTTTTAAATTGTTGCCTTTTGCTTGAATAGTGACATGAGGTTTTCCGTTGTGTAAGGGAAGAGTATTATTTCTGAACATTTAATTTTTGCATGTGTAAGTTTGTGTAAGAATGCGAGATTAATTCTGTATTCATAAACTTATCAGTCCAACGAAGGATCTACATGAAAGAAATGCTTTTAGGGGGGAAGGGAGTTTTTTGTTGGGGGGGGGGGGGGGGTTGATTGGTCTGCTGTTCCCGTCTTAGATTTAGTCATAATGGTATTAAATGTAGCTGCTTTCTAAGAAATAGAAAGCGCCTTTTGAATGGATACCTTTTTCTGTGTCTTGGTACAAATATTCATGTAGCTGTATACTTCTGTATGCTTTTTTATTACTTGTTCGCTGCATGTTTAGCTGCATGAAACTGTGCTTGATCAAGCATGCGGTCTATATACTTAAAGAGGACATAATATTCTCAATTGATCATTGGTAACCCTTCTGGTTTTTACTGTTATCCAAAATAGGTATGTTGGAAATATCCACCCGCAAGTAACGGAACCACTTCTTCGAGAGGTCTTCTCAAGTACTGGCCCCCTTGAGGGATGCAAGCTCATAAAAAAGGAAAAGGTCTGATCTCGTCATTATGGTTCATGTTTAACATTTTCTTACTAGACAAGTCATGAGAGTTAATTGAAACATCCCTAAAAGGTGATTGGTTGCCGTCATAGCTGTAACTGGTGTAACATGTTGACACTTTAATGACTATGGAGTGTAGGCACCTTGGAGCAAGTGAAAAGTTAAATTAAAATGAAAAATTCATGAATTTCCCTTGAGTTTTCTTTTGGGGGAAGTTTTTCAGTTGAAGGTGGTTATGCTAATGATTCTGGGTTCTGGCTTAGTGCTGTTTGATGTGTTTGTTAGTTCCATATTCACATCTCGAGGGCGTGGCATAGGCATATTGCCTCTTGCCCAATGGAGGGAGGTGATAATTTATGAGGTGTAAGCCTTAGTAGTTGAAATGTGACCTTGGCTGAATTTCATCAAGGCATTCACCTCAGTGTTGCTTGTTTGGACTTTTGGAGAGGAGAGAGAATTTGCAAGCTAGCATGTTTAGGTATAACTCGTTTAGGGTTATGAATAGTTGTGGTTGAAGTGGTTTTCTCTTTGTGATTTTCATATAGGTGACATTTTCTCTCTCCCACTAATCAGCCATTATTCCATTAACTATTGAAAAGAAACAAAAAAAAGTCAACAATCTGTTATTTCCAATTTTTTCCCTGTTCAGTCATTGCCCTATTTTTGTTGTTTTCTCCTTTATTGTTCTTTTCAACTTTATACATGTACTTATCTGAAATGAATTATGAAAACATCCTTGAAAGACATTTGCTTTACTTCTTGAGGCATCAATCACACCTTGGAGCACCTCAGCTTTGCCTTGGAAGCATTGGCCTTGTTAGTTCGTTAACTCATGAAACAGCCTTCATGAATTCAGAGTGTAGGCATTATCTGTTTGCTCTGCAATATTCATAGTTTTGGTGCAAGTCAAAACTGTGAATCTTAAAAATTGATGAATCACTGTTGAGGTTTTGTTGATTGAAGTATAACAAGGCAGTAAAAAAGCATGGTGATTCCCCGTGAGTTCTTAACTTTTAATTTGTTAAGATCTTCGGAGTATATTGTGATTGTGACATTGGAGCAATTTAACAATGTGATGAGGATCTAGAATTCATGAATAACTCTTAAAACTCTTACAAAAAAAGCATTTCACATTTTTTTTAAATGGTAACAAGTTTGTATTGATTCACAAAAAGGGCCGTTAAGCCATGATTACAGAAGGAAAGAAACATGAAGACTAGTAAGCTAGAAAAAAAAAACTGTCTACTAGTCTAAAGAGACTCTAAAACTTGTAGTAGAGACTCTGTGTCTTCTACGTACTCTTGTTTACACCAAAAATAAAAAAGCACAATGCAACTGAGTTTCATCTTTTGAATTGGATTGCTTTTGTTTTCAAAACATCTTGAATTCCTTTCCTTCCAAACAATCCACCAAATGCAGCCAGGGATTAAACTCCATCTTCTCTTTTGCGCGTTTGATCCCCCTCTTCTGTTCCAACTGGAGAGCAAATCCAGTGGGTTCATTGGCATTGTCCAATTCAAGCCTATCATAGCAAGAAAAATATCCCATAGTTGTGTAGTCACTCTACAATGCATAAACAGATGAGTATTTGTTTTTGCAGTTCTCCCACAAAGTGAGCAGATGGAACATAGTTGCATTCCCCTTTTCTGCAACTTGTCCTGTGTCAAGCATTTCTGCCTTGCTACTAACCAGACAAAACAGGCCACCTTGTATGGAATGTTAGCCTTCCATATTTTTGTCTCCATGGCCATTGATAATTCAAATTGTTAACAAAATTTAGCATGTGGTATGCTGTTTTTATTGAGAAAACTCCAAGACTGTGGCCACTCCACCAGATTCTGTCTTGGATCTGAGTAATTCCAGTGAATTGAGCTATAGTGTTGAGGAATTCTGCATATCTGTATATCTCCCAATCATTCAAAGGTCTTCTGTAGCTTAAATCCCAGCCATGATTTCCCCAAACTTCCCTGATGTTAGCCTTTTTCTGCTGATTTAAGATATAAATATCAGGAAATAGAGACTGTAAGGTGGCATTTCCTAGCCATCTATCTTCCCAAAAAGAGATTTTCTGCCCATCACCAACCTTGAAGCTTATTCTGTGACTGAAAACTTGCCAGAGGTTTCTGATGGTCTTCCAAACACTGACCCCATACACTGCATTCACCTTCTTTGTCTTCCATGGGCCTTCCTGATTATATTTACTTCGGATTACATTCTTCCATAGGGATTGGTCTTCATTTGAGTATCTCCATAGCCATTTCATGAGCAAACTTTGATTTTGTTGTCTGAGATTCCTGATGCCTAAACCTCCTTGCTTCTTACTGAGGGTGAGAATTTTCCATTTGACCAGGTTGAAACCCTTCTTCACCTTGTTCTCTTGCCATAAAAAGTTTCTTCTCAGTGCATCAATTCTCTTTTCAACCTTTGCAGGGATTGGAAAGAGTGACATCATATATGTCGGGAGGGCATCCAAAACACTATTGATAAGGACTAGTCTGCCACCCAAAGAAAGATATTGACTCTTCCATCTAGAGAGTCTTTTCTCACATTTCTCCAGTACCCCTGTCCATATGTCTTGAGATCTGCTATTTGCCCCAAGTGCCATACCAAGATAAACAGTAGGCAGTGTACCCATCTCCCCTCCCGAAATCTCAGCACAATGTTGAAACTGTTGGGGCTCATTAATGGGATACAAGACACTCTTCCTCCAGTTGATGTGTAGCCCAGAAACTCCTTCAAAAAGAACCAGAATAGTTCTCAGCCTTATTATTTGATCTTCTTCTGCATCACATAGAATGATGGCATCATCTGCATATAGTAAGTGAGAGATTTCCATGTTCTCTCTTCGTCTGTTGTTGACTTGGAAACCTCTGAGCCAATTGTTTCTTTGAGCTGTTAATAACATGTTGTTTAGCCCTTCCATCGCTAATACAAAAAGGAAGGGAGATAGTGGATCTCCGTGCCTCAGACCTCTATGGGAAGGAAAGAAACCCTCGGGTGAGCCATTGATTAATATAGAGAACCTAACTGTGTAGATATGCAAAACCTGATCCAGTTGATCCATTTGGTGCCAAAACCCATTCTCCTCAAAGTATTTAGTAGAAAGTCTCAATTAACATGATCAAAAGCCTTTTCTATGTCAAGCTTGCAAAGAATTCCTAGTTTTCCCTCCTTTAATCTAGAATCCAGACATTCATTAGCTATGAGGGCAGCATCCATTATTTGTCTTCCTTTGATGAAGGCCATTTGATGTGAATCCACCAGATTGTGCATAACTGTTTTGAGCCTTTCTGTTAGGAGGTTGGAGAAAATCTTGTAAACACTACCAATTAGACTGATAGGTCTGTAATCTCTCAACTCCTTAGCATCATTCTTTTTTGGGATTAAAGCAATGTAGGTGGCATTTAGACTTTTTTCAAAGAACTCTTGGTTATGGAAATTCTGAATGGCAAGCATGATATCTGTTTTAATGACATCCTAGCAATGTATGTAGAATCCCATGCTAAAACCATCTGGGCCTGGAGCTTTGTCAGGTGCACAGAGTTTGATGCTGTCTAGAACTTCCTGCTCTTCAAAAGGCCTTTGGAGCCTAATCTTTTCCTGGTCAGTGATTTCAAGTCCCCCTCCTGGATTGAAATCAGGCCTCCAAGTTTGAAATCAGGCCTTCAAGTCTCACTTTCTGTGTATAAATGTTTGTAAAAACTGATTATCTCATTCTTAATGTCTCCAGGTTCCTCTAGGACTGCTCCATTAACCAAAAGCTGATCAATATTATTGTTTCTCTTGTGTGCATTTGCTGCTCTCTGAAAAAATCTTGTGTTCTTATCTCCATGCTTCAACCATTGGATTCTAGATCTTTGTTTCCCGTGGATTTCTTCATTGAGTGCTGCTTCCTCAAAATCTGCTGATAGCTTGGCTTTTTTGGCATTGTTTAGATTTCTTTGCTGATGTATCAAGTCTAATGCTGAAATTTGGTTAAGGATGGAATTCTTCTTCATAGCTAAATTCCCTTGAGAGGTCAGGTTCCATTTTTTTAGTTTTTGCTTCAGAGCCTTCAACTTGTAAGTCAAAATGAAATATGCCCAGCCTTCTGCTTCAAAAGAGTCCCACCAACCTTTAACTAGTTCCTTAAAACCCACTACACCCAACCACCAGTTTTCAAACTTGAAATAGGACTTAGAGCCTGTTTGGATGGGCTTATGCCTATAAGCTGCAAACAACTTATAAGCTAAAAAAAATAAGTTGGGGTAGTTAACTTATTTTTTTTGGCTTATAAGCTGTTTTCAGCTTATAAGCTGCTTTAGATAAGCTAAGTCAAATGGGCCCAATTATTTTTTTGAGCTTATTTTAAGCACAAAATGACTTTAAGCTGGCCAGCCAAACACTCAAAAAAGCTGAAAACAGCTTATAAGCAACTTATAAGCCAATCCAAACGGGCTCTTAGTATTTTCCCAATTCCCACACCTCAAAGACAGAGGCCAGTGGTCTGAGACATCTTTTGGCAACAATGATTGTTTGATGTTTCTGAATTCCTCATCCCATTTGGGAGAGATGAGGAATCTGTCTATTCTGGAAAAAACATCCTGGTTTCCTCCCCATGCCCATGTATATTGCCCACCATTAAGAGGCAAATCCACTAGCTCTAAATCCTCAATGAAATTTGAAAAATCTGTCATGCTTCTGGAAACTGAAGTAGCATTCTTCTTTTCAGAGGTGAACCTGGGAGTGTTGAAATCTCCACAAGTCACGCAGAGTTCATCACATGGACCTCTAGAATCCCCAATTTCCTCCCATAAATCAAGCCTTTCCGTCCTAGTGTTTGGGCCATAAACACCAGTAAGATGCCATGAATAATCTTGGTTCATTGACGGGAAACTACACGTTAAAGAATGTACTCCAGTGCAAGTGAGCTCCCCCTTCCATATCCTACTATCCCACATTATTATGATCACCCCTCTCGTACCACTGGCCTCCAGACATTCGAATTGAACCCATCTGTTTTCCCAAATATCCTTTACATAATTGCCGACATTCCCTTCCACCTTGGTTTCCTGCATATGTCTGCTCCCCATTTATGGATTAAACTCTTTAAAGTAGTCCTTGTGCTTATTCTATTAATACCCCTAACATTCCATGAGATGATATTGATCTTCATGATCCACCTTCTATCAGTAATCTCCCTCTACTTCTATCCCCATTGGTCTTGAACTTCATGTCAAAGATCAATCCCTTTAATTCATTCAGACCTTTCCATTTTGGTGTTTCGCATACCCCTGGGATTGGTGAAGAAACCCTCATCCTTCTGTTACCGTCTATTTTCATGAAAAGAGCTAGAGCTTCATCTCCACAGTTTCGGAAATCAATTCCAAACTGTCTGCCAAGGCACATTGAAGGTAATCATGCACAGTGATAGTCTTAACCTTCTGGCACTCCGTGATTTCTACAAGTTGGGATACACTTCTAGAACCTGAGAAAGGGTCAGGAAAGAAGGGTTGGTGTCTACCAAATGTTCGAATTCTTCATTGTCTTGGATGCTCCAATAATGATGTTAGTTCCATAAAATATTTTCTGCCTTCACAGATATAGTCCTGAAATGCTGGATACTTTCTACAATGATGTTTATGTGGGTTTGTCGTTCATCTCAACTCACATAAATTGTGTGAGATTTCTTGATACGAGACTGATATAGGTGATTTCCTTGCAATGCAGTCATCCTATGGTTTTGTGGATTACTTTGATCGCCGCTCAGCAGCCCTTGCTATTGTGACTCTTAATGGAAGACATTTGTAAGTAGATTTTCTCGCAATATTCTGGTTTAAGAGTTCAGTATTTGCTTTGTGGTGGGCCTTACTGGTAAAATGCAGGTTTGGGCAGCCTATAAAGGTTAACTGGGCATATACTAGTGCTCAGAGAGAGGATACCTCAAGTAAGTATATTAGATATCTACATATTATCTACCTTCTTGTTAGTTTTGCATTACTTAGTTGAGAACTCAACACTGTTTTCACTGGCTTACAGATCACTTTAACATTTTTGTGGGTGATCTCAGTCCAGAGGTTACAGATGCCACATTGTATGCATGCTTTTCCGTCTACTGTGGCTGTTCGTAAGTTCTATCCTTTTGTAGTCCTGTAAACCGTGACATTGATTTTCAAGAATATATTATACTCTCAGATATGGTATTCAAGTTTTTTCCGTGCAGAGATGCAAAGGTTATGTGGGATCAAAAAACAGGCCGTTCAAGGGGGTTCGGATTTGTTTCCTTCCGTAATCAGCTGGTACTAAGATGGCTTTGCTCAATCCTCTGATATTTTGCTTCTTCTCACACTCGAACACCCACCCCCCTAAAAGAAAACAAAGAAAAATAGTAGTGCCTGCACAAAGAAAAATAGTAGTGCCTGCCTTGTGCTTTTTTATAAACTATGTCAACCTTTTTTCTTTTTGGGATTGTTTTGCGCAGGAAGCCCAAAATGCAATAAATGACATGAATGGTAAGAACAAGCTGTCCATTTTTTGATTATTCTTATTCTCCATGGTTTTATATACTGTCCCTAAAATTACAAATTGAGAAGTTGATTCTGAATAGAACTCTTTACCAACCAGTCTACTATTGGGGAAAATCTTGGTTGCTTACTGTTTGTGCCCTTGTTCTACTTGGGATTCTATAGCATAGGACCAAATAAAATTATTTTCTTGTTTTCTCGTGTGGATAGCTCATTGTTATATGTTCGTTAACTACTCTGTGTTGGTCTTTCGCTCACTGACCAAACAGATCGTTGTACCTCCTCCTGTCTTCATCCCAATCTAGTTTCATTAGGTTCTTTTGCATGCTGTATTTCAATTTCTTTCTTACTGTTTTTGCCGAGTATTCAGCTAAAGAATGGCGTGTACCAGCCAATTTATGTAAGTCTCAATGTTTTAGAACTACAAGATTTGGGACTTCTTTTCCTCCTAAAAATCATTTTCACGTGGGCGAGAACTTGGTTTCATGCCACTTTGCTGCATCATTTGTTGGTTGTTTTATCTTCTACATTAGTAGGCTTAATCGAAGATGGCCCTGGTTTTTCTATCTCATATAAGTGGAAATCTTTTTTGGTTCAAAACAAAAGGGAAGTGGCTTGGAAGCAGACAAATCCGCTGCAACTGGGCAACAAAAGGTGCTGCAGGAATTGATGACAAGCAGAGTTCAGATGCCAAAAGTGTTGTTGAGTTGACAAGTGGAACATCAGGTGGTTTTTTTGAATTTGTGGGTGCTTCTATTTTTTCGTTTGTTGAAACAAAAGTGTTACTTTCAGTTGTAGTATATGAAGTACCTTTAACAGTCTGTGTAACTGACATGAAGTGCTTACTAGAGCTTCTGCCTTGCTTTTACCTCATTAACTTACATGATGAAGAATCTTGATGCCATTTATGTTATTGTCTAGATGATGGTCATGACAAGGCCAACGAAGATGCTCCAGAAAATAATCCCCAGTATACAACTGTTTATGTTGGCAACCTTTCTCCTGAAGTAAGTATCAGTAACACCTCATAACTCCCTTTATATAGTTACTTATGAGTTTGCTATTAGTTGTTGTGGGGATAAGTCTTTGCCCTCCCCTAGGCCTGCTTACCAAGTTTTGCCTGCAATCATATTTGTACATGCTCTCTTGGGGACAAACAACAACAACATACCCAGTTTAATCCCACAAAGTGGGGTCTGGGGAGGGTAGAGTGTTCACAGACCTTACTCCTACCTTGGAAGGTAGAGAGGTTGTTTCCGATAGACCCTCGGCTCAAGGAAAGACAATTCATAGCAGTTGGGAAAAAGATAGAGCAATATCAAAAGGAACAATAACTACATAAAATAATATGCTAAGTGAAGAACAAAAAGCAATAGTCAGTAACATAAATCGACAGACAAGGAATTACAAGAGAAATACTACGACTACTAATAAGGAAGGATAAGCAAGACAACACTCTACTACCTACTAACGTTCTAATCCGTGTCCTCCACACCTTCCTATCTAAGATCATGTCCTCGGTAAGCTGCAATTGCGCCATGTCCTGCCTAACCACCTCTTCCCAACATAACATGAATTACCCGAAGTGATTTAAATATAACTGCTGTATCAGAAGTTCCACTGGTGGAGATATATTTCACAAGCTCCTTAATTAGCTTCAATTTATATCTCCATGCAGGCAATGAGACCTGCTTGAATGCAGTAGAGGAATAATATACAATGGAAGTGGGAATGAGTTGATTTGCATTTTATTATTATTGTCTTTAGATACTAGAATTATGTGTGAGAGGTTCTGATGTCCATGTGTGTTTCAGGTTACTTCAGTTGACCTCCATCGTCAATTTCATGCACTTGGAGCTGGTGTTATTGAAGATGTTCGTATTCAACGAGACAAAGGTTTTGGTTTTGTAAGATACAGCACCCATGCTGAAGCTGCTCGAGCTATTCAGTTCGGAAATGCCCAATTCCTTTTTGGTAAACCTATTAAGGTAATGTGTGAAGAATCTGGTTCTTTTGACATTATATGTATACCTAGACCTTTTTGTAACGCCACCTGGGACATGTACGGGATGGTCAAAAGAGTTGATATGGTTCTCATAATCTAAACAAAATTTTAGAGTTCTCTAAGAAAACATTTTAGAGTTCTCTCTTTCCTCAGACTTGTCCAGGTATGATGTCTTTAGGCCTGATTGGAGGCAACATTATGTAGAGTGGGTACTTGAAGCTCTTCTTTATTTCTTTGCAGTTAAAAAAAATGAAAGTGGGTGGGTATAAATTTCTATAGCACCTTGTGTGGTCCTATTCTATGGAAGAATCATATTTTATCAGTTGTAGAAAGCGAGTTTTGATGATTCTGCAGATGGCGTTTTGCTTTGAAATGAAAAATTACCTACTGTTTGGCACTTTGAGTTCCTGGATGTGTAATATCCTTTTGTGAGGGTCGGATGGGCTTGGCCGAGGTTACTTGTAGTCTAATAATTACTTAGTAGAAATTGGCAACACCTGATCTGGAAGATGTTTTTTCTGTGTGAACTCTTCTGTAAGCAGATAAAGCCATTATGCATGTACAAATATGTTCAATAGAAAGAGGAAAAAGAGAGGCCCGAAAGAGGATATAGTAACGTAACTCCTGTAAACTGCTGATATTAGTATTGGTGATATTAGGTTGAAGAGAAACTTTGGGCGAAGGATTTGACTTGGTCATTATGTAACTTCATCAATGCAAAAGACTATGTGAAACCCAAGGGTGGGGCCTAGTGGTCAATGAACTGGGTTGAGAACCATGAAGTCTCTAGTTCAAATCCCAGCAGACAAAAACACTAGGCGATTTCTTCCCATCTGGCCTAGCCTTGGTGGATAGAGTTACCTGGTACTGGTTGCTGGTATGGTAGGTATCCTGTGGAATTAGTCGAGGTGCGCGCAAGCTGGCCGGGACACCACGGTTATAAAGAAAAAAGACTACATGAAGGGATAGCTTATTGTGACACAATTGGCCCATGTTTCTAAGAATGTTAAATTTAAAGCAGACGTTGTCTCCAAATATTCGTTAGTTAATGTTTTCTGAAATTTAAATCTAGTGAAACTAAGTCATATTGTGACACAATTGGTCCATGTTTCTAAGAATGTTAAATTTAAAGCAGACGTCGTCTCCAAATATTCATTAGTTAATGTTTTCTGAAATTTAAATCTAGTGAAACTAAGTCTTGTGCTGAGTTGGTAATTGTGTTTTCATTATAGTGCTCATGGGGAAGCAAGCCTACTCCGCCAGGAACGAGTTCTACCCCTCTTCCTCCTCCAGATATGGGTCACGTCCCTGGTCTATCAGTGACTGAACTTGCAGCCTATGAGAGGCAGCTTGCTTTGGCTAGGATGGGCGGTTCACAGGCTCTCATGCATTCCCAGGCTCTAATGCATTCACAAGGTCAGCGAATGGGTGCTGCTAGTCAAGCAATTTACGATGGTGGTTATGGAAGTATTGCTGCTACAACTCAACCACCAATGTACTACTAGTGCATAACATCACCTCCTGATGCTCTGCTGAAAGTGTTTTGTTTCCTCGTTAGTTTTTTGTGTCCCAAGCATGTATGAATATGTAGCTTGCATTTCGTCTGGCAAACCGAGTAGCTAATCCAATGGCAGTTCATTGGATGAGCACCTTTTTTTTTGCCCTTTTCCCCAAGGAGATCTAGAAAGTATTGTGACCCGATATGTTTCAAAGGATATCTCGCACTGTGAATCTGCTGAATATGTGCTTTTGCTTTTTTGCTTTTCTTTATTTCCTAAAAGCAATTGTTGAAATGAATCTGAGTCTTAGCTCCCCAGGGCTTTGTTTAAGTAGCAAAGGTTGAAGGACTTGTGACTTGGGTCATAAGTTCGAACCCTGTGCCATGCTCGGTATTTAAGTGGAGAATGGTTCTAGACGGATTCTCATTCATCAAGCGCCAAATGAGTTTCTTGGTCGGGCATATTTTATGTGTTCTGTTTGAAGTTTTCGAAGAGTTGCAAATATAGCGGACAGAGTAAGAAAGTTGGAAGTTATGGTGATTGCCTAATTAGTGTTTTTGTGGTTCTTGTATTAGGATTCTTCTCATATCTAGGAGCAGGACTACCTTGTTTGTTTTCAGCTATACCTCCCTCGGATCATCTGATACGCGTATTCTAATGCTTCTGAGAAGTGAGAACATACGTGAGCTGCGATTTTCAGGAAGAGTGGACGATGAAGCGACTCCACTGAGAAGAGTACATATGTATATGCTATTGATCTGCAATTTTCAGGAAAAAGTACCACAATGTAGGTGTCAAGGCACTAAAGTATGTTCTTGGTTGGAGCCCGATAGGCTCATTTTCTAACTATTTAGAAGAGCCGGTTGGGCTCCTTTTTTGTCGTCCAACCGGTTTCTTTTTCGTCGTCATATATATTAAAAAACATGGGCTCCATATATATTAAAAAATAACTAATATTAAAAAAAATTAAAAAAATTGGGCTCCATATTAAACACCAATCAGTATTAAAAAAAAAAAAAAAAAAGTGAAACCCACCATATCCAAATTCACGGGAAAAAAAAAGTGGAACAGAATGGAGAAGACAGGACCAGGAGACTGTGTTGCAAACATGACAGGTATCACTTCATTTTTTACTAAAGCAGGTTGTGATTATGAGTGGATAGTGGATAGTGGAGCAACACATCATATCACACCTAGTGAGGAAATCTTAACTGCCATTAGAAAGATATAAGATCATAACAATAATGCAGTACAAGTACCAACAGGAAAGAAATGTCATATAGAAGGAGTAGGCAATGCACCACTTTTTGGGAAACATGAATTGCAGAAAGTCTTACATATGCCAAATTTCAAGTTCAACTTACTATCTGTATCTAAGTTGACTAAAGAACTTTTCTGCTCAGTATCCTTTTACCCAAATTTTTGTATATTTCAGGCACTCTTCACTGGAAAAGTGGTAGGGATTGGTAGAGAAAGAGATGGTCTATAAATCCTAAGAAGACAACAGGTGCGGCCAACAATAAATTCTGCAGTTTCTAGTAGTTGCAGTGTTGATGGCAAGTTGTGGCACCTGAGATTAGGGCATGCATCAATAAAGACACTGGAACATATCAAGTCCTTTCCTAACATCATCAACAAGGATATACAACAAACTTGTGAGATCTGCCCATTGGCCAAGCAATGTGGGCTGAAATTTCCTTCCAGTAGCAGGATAACTACTCATGTGTTTGATCTAGTCCATGTTGATGTATGGGGACCATATAGGAAGCCCACATATGATAAGAAGTACTATTTTGTGACTATAGTAGATGATTACAGTAGATATACTTGGATCTGTCTAATACATTCTAAGTGTGAAGTAATTGTGATGCAAAGACTTCTTAGCTTTGATAAAAAATCAGTTTGCCTTGTCTGTAAAAATCTTGAGGTCAGATAATGGTTCTGAATTTTTTAATGCTTCTTGCACTGAACTATTTGCCTCTAATGGTGTTGTACATCAAAGTTGTTGTGCCTACACTCCACAACAGAATGGCATTATGGAGAGGAAGCACAAACACATATTAGAAATGGCAAGGGCCTGAAATTTCAAAGTTCAGTTCTTATTCATTTTTGGGGAGATTGTGTCAAAAAATAGCAGTCTATCTCATCAACAGGCTGCCAACTGACACTCTGCAAGGTAAGACACCATATGAAGTATTATATGACAAAGCACCTAACTTAGATCATCTAAGGGTGTTTGGTTTTCTGTGCTTTGCTAGCAAATTTCCCAAGGGTGATAAGTTTGCTTCAAGAGCTAGAAAAGCTGTGTTTGTGGGATATTCTGAGACTCAGAAATGTTACAGACTATATGATCTCATTGATCATGTTTTCTTTGTCAGTAGAGATGTTGGTTTCAGAGAATATTGCTTCCCATATGCACAACAACTGCCTCCTGAGTCACTACACATGTTTGAATCACCTGACACTATAAGTCAAAATGAACCTTCACCTCTCATATTGAGCAATGATGGAGATCACTCCCTTCCAGTTGAAGTTCATGTTGACTCCATACCTGCACCTAACGCTTCCATGAACATCACTCCTGATGCACCTACACCAACTCCCTCTATTCCTATCTCAGTTCCTGTTGAAGATCCTACTGTTATAACTCCTTCTGCTGCAGAAACTCCTTTTATTCCTATTCCCTCAAGACCTACCAGGCTCACTAAACCACCTACTTGGCTCAATGACTACATTACTACATCTACCACTTCTGCCACCAGCAAATATCCTATTGCTAGTTGTATTAGTTACTCACACCTAACCCCTTCTTATCAACCTTATCTTGGTGCCTTATCTGCTGAGACTGAACTTACATCTTTCAAAGAGGCATCCCAACATAGCAAATGGATTGAGGCCATGCAAGCTGAGATTTCAGCCCTTGAGGACAATCACACTTGGAAGGTGGTGGATCTGCCTCCTGGCAAACAAGCTATAGGTTCCAAATAGGTGTTTAAGATCAAGTACAAGGCTGATGGAACTGTAGATAAGTATAAGGCAAGGTTGGTGGTAAAGGGCTATACTCAACAGGAGGGATTGGATTATCATGAGACCTTTTCTCTTGTAGCCAAGATGGTAACAGTTAGAACTGTCATTAGCATAGCAGCTTCCAAGGATTGGCCTTTGCTGCAAATGGATGTGAATAGTGCATTTTTACAAGGTGATCTGTTTGAGGAGGTTTACATGTCATTGCCTCAAGGCTTTTATAGACAGGGGGAGACCAAGGTGTGCAAACTTCTGAAGTCTTTATATGGGCTCAAATAGGTATCTAGACAACGGAATATTAAGTTGTCTAGTGCCTTGTTGGAAGCTGGATACATCCAGAGTCCTTTTGACCATTCACTCTTCACCAAATAGGCTGGTGATGACATAGTGATAATATTGGTCTATGTTGATGACCTTCTGATCACAGGAAGCAATGAACACATGATTCAAGAAGCACAAAACACCCTACACAATAAGTTTAAGGTTAAGGACTTAGGGAAGCTCAGATATTTTCTGGGAATTGAAGTAATGAGGTCACAAAAGGGCATTTTACTGAATCAAAGGAAGTATACATTGGAACTCATATCCAATGCAGTCTTAAATGGTGCTAAACCTGCTTCTACACCAATGGAGTTGAACATCAGACTTACTACAGTAGAGTATGATGAAGTAGCAAACAAAGTAGAGTCTGATGGAGTGGGAAAGAAAACTGATGATCCCTTGTTGTCAGATGTTCATAGCTATCAACAACTAATTAGGAAGCTGATATACTTGACTATAACAAGACCTGACATTTTCTTTGTAGTTCAGGCCCTCAGCCGATTTATGCAACAACCAAATAAATCACATTGGGAAACAGCTTTAAGAGTACTAAGATACTTAAAGAAGGCACCAGGTCAAGGAATCTTATTGAAAAGAAGTCCTATTAACAAGTTGATTGCCTATTGTGATGCAGACTGGGCTGCTTGCCCAAACATAAGGAGATCTGTGACAGGATATGTTATAAAAATAGGTGATTCTTTGATATCTTGGAAGTCCAAGAAGCAGCACACAGTCAGCAGAAGTTCTGCAGAAGCAGAATATAGGAGCATGGCAACTACAGTTGCAGAAATAGTTTTGCTACTAGGATTGTTGAAGAATTTGCAGATACAAGTTGACACACCTGTCAAGTTATCTTGTGAAAATAAGGCAGCAATGCAAATAGCTTCAAATCCCATATTCCATGAGAGGACAAAACATTGATTGTCATTTTGTGAGAGACAATCTCAAGGAAGGACTGATCAAACCTGAATTTGTAAGTTCTAAGCTTCAGCTAGTAGATGTGCTAACAAAAGGCCTTGGAGTAAGCCAGCATCACTTCCTTCTAAGCAAGCTAGGAGTGTTCGATGTGTTTCACCCCCATCTTGAGGGGGAGTATTGAGTTCAGTGTATATTAGTGTTGAATTCCGTGTGTATATCAGCTAGATAGAGTTAGTTAGTGCTGCCTAGGATCAGTTAGTTAGGAGTAATAATTGGTTGTTAGTGGAGTAAATGTAAGTTAGTTAGTTTGTTACAAACATGTGACATTCACGTGCGAGTGTGAGTGTATATATTGATGTATATCAAATGTGGTCATAATAAGAAAAAGTGGATTTTCTTCCTCCTCTTAATCCTCTCTCTACTCGTGTATGTTGTGAGTCTTCAACTATCAAATACAGTCATCCATGGCTGGATTTAATAGGTCCCACTATGTTGGAACCCGCTGTAAATGTGCTTTGACAAATTACTTTGCATCAAAAAATCTATCAAGTGTTCAGATTAGGGGCAGGGGTGTGTAAAAACCGATTTAATTGATCAATAAAAACGCTATTGGTTTATCGATATCAGGCTATTAAGTTAACGGTTTATAAACGATTTTGTATTTTTTTTTATTGAGTTATCGATTTGATTTTTGGTTTTAAGGATTTAGTTAATGGTTAAATCGATAACCCAATAAATTTATATTAAAATTATATTTTTATCTCTAATTATATATTAGTGGGTTTAAATTATAACTTTTAAATACAAACCCTATTTCTAAATTACTTACTGGAGGCACGCTTATTCTAATTATATTCTCTCAATTCTCGTACGAGCTAGAGCTTGCGATGCTTCTCTGACTCTCTCCCTCATTTCCCAAATGAAACTAGGGCTTGCGAGTTCTCTCAGTTTTGGATCTTTGAAGTTGATGGCTTGGTGTTGTTGCTGCTTACTGCTTTCTTTTGCATTTATAGTTTGTCTTGCTGCTGGAGTCTTTTTTGAAGAAGTTGGTCTTGTTTATGAACAAATGAACTAAGAACTCTTGTCTTATTTTTGAAAGATTATTATAGTGCATTTTACAGTTTTTGTCTTGTAATTTGTGTAGACTTTATGCATGAAGGGAGTGTATATGTGAACAAATGAAAACAAGAGAAAGCAAAAAAGATTAGGGGAACATTTTCCTATTGGTTAAACCGAAAACTGAACCGTTAAGGACAAAAATATTGATAAATCAAAAACCAATATCGAATATCTTATCGGTTTGGTTTTGATTTAGCGTATTTATTAACCGAAAACCGATAAACCGAACCGACAATTCACAAAATCGAACTGACTGATAAGCACTCTAGTTCAGACTAGATGAATGTGTCAAAAGTATTTTCACAATTCAAATATATGTTTCTTCTTCTATTTTTCGAATTAGACTAGTTCCTCACTTTGGCATTTGCTCATGATTACAGTTAATTAAATTAAATTCTGTGTGCGCTTGCTTAAGATTCATCCTTTTGTGGTCCGGGTTTTAGATTTCTGAGAAGTGATTAATAAAATCCATCGATTCAAAATCCATTTATTTCGGTACAAGATTAATTGGAAGGAATTTGTGGAAGCAAAATTAGGATTTAATCATTTCTAATAAGTGGAGGGTACAGAAAGTAGAGAAGAGGATAGGGGTCGTGGATAAACCTATTAAACGGTTTGAACTGGACCGGTAACCGGTTAACAAACCGATCGGTTTCCGGTTCAAAAATCGAAATCGGCCATCGGTTCCGGTTTACCAGTTAAAAACCCGAAACTGGAACCGAAACCGGTCCGGTTCAAACACGACCAAAATCTCTTTTTTTTTTTTTTTTTTTGTATAGTATATATATATATATATATATATATTATTGTATTTATTAGTATATTGTAGGTATATTTACATATATTATATAAGTTTATAAGTAAAGTTTGAATATTTCCTGACTAACAGGCTAACAGCAAGTCAGCAATACATCATATATATATATATATATAACCTAAGTATATTGATATATATATAAGTATATTCTTACTATATTTTAGGTATATGTAGTATAACGTAATATATATATACATTAAGTTATACTACATATACCTAAAATATAGTAAGAATATATTTATATATATATCAATATACTTAGGCGTAATATATATATGTTTAAGTATACTATATATAGCAGCCCAACGACTACAATTTTTTTTTAATTCGACCGGTTTTACCGGTTTAACCGGTTCCGGTTCCAAAAAATAGAAACCGAAACCGGTAGTTAATATACGGTTAACCGGTTCAACCGGTTCCGATTTTATCGGTCCGGTTACCGGTTTGAACTGGTTAACTCGAACCGGTTGACAGGTTTAGTCGTGGAGGTAGAGAGTGATGGTGAAGGGTGGGGTCCACCATTCCACGTGTCAAGACAAAAGATTGCCTCACTCAAGTATGACGTGGAATGTCTTGCCCAAGATAAAATTTAGGCTGAACCCATTGAGAGACACTTGAAGTTGACTAGATCTTTCACTTAGACACCTAAACTTAGGGGTTGTTTGGTACATGGTATTAGCTGGGATATCCCAGCACTAACTTTTGAATTAATTTTGTATATGTTTGGTAGAAGGTATAAATTTATCCCGGGATAAATTCGTATCTTGTACCAAACAAAGTATAAAGTGCATCCAAACTTAAAGATGTGATATCCCATCTTATCCTATTAATCCTGGGATTATTTTACTTCATTTCCTAGATGGGGTAAATTAGTCTCACGATTATAATCGTGAGATAATTTTGTCTACGTACCAAATGACCCCTTAGAGATATTCATATTGAGCACTTATACTATCCGAAATTTGTTCTAATTAGATACTTTTTGCTGATTTGGCACATAGTGAGTTTCACCCAATTGGAGCGCGTGAAGAGACTAAAATAACATATTTTTTTATTTTTTATGTCCTCCTTCTTCCTTTTTTCCCTCTCCACCACCACTTCACCATTGCAATTGGTATGTGAGAACATTTTCTTTATAATTATCTTGATGTGAGATGTGAGTTATACCAAATATTTTGTTTGTAATTTTTGCTTCAACAAATGGCACTGTTCATTTTTTAAAACTTGAAATAATACAGTAGCAAAAACTTGTTTCAACATTGTGTTTGTCTGGGGATCGGATGAGACTTTTACTTTTTCCGTTCCTCATTGGTCTCCTCTCTAACTGTGAGAAAAAAATCACGCACCAAATCTGGAGAGTAATTTTTGCATACATGATAATTATACATATTACCAATTAATTACAAGAGCACACATGAAGATGGTGAAAAATACCAAGAACAACTATTGATTTCCAGAATTTTTAATGTGCTTTTTTTTTTTTTTTTCTTTTTTTGTTAATAGTGTGTCCTTTTTTGATTGGGTGTAAATTAAGTTTTTCTTTCTTTATGAGAATGCTATTTTTATTTTATTTATTAAATAGATTATAAAATATATTTTTTTAACTCAAAAAGACACATGTCCTCATTTTATTTGTCATTTGCCACGGTAGCAGCGAGTGTATTGCACACACTTTGTAAATTTGGATGATTCGGCGAAAAATATTTAATTGGAACAAATTTCGAATAGTGTAAGTGCTCAATAAAAATATCTCTAAATTTAAATGTCTAAGTGAAAGATCTTACCAACTTCAGGTGTCTCTCAAAAGATTTAGCCAAAAATTCATGTGAACTCACATGGTTGAATGAATGGCAGAAAATACTCAAAATACCCCCCAACGTTTGATCAAAATCTCAACTACACACCTAACCTTTGCGGGGGTCCTATTACCCCTCCCCCCCCCCCCCCCCCCCGGACAAATTTTTTCAGTATCAAAATGTCCCTTTTTTGCTGATGTGAACAAGAGCGTGAATGCACCGCTCAGTGGCGCGTTATAGCCTTAAAAAAACTGCATCTAACGTGTTTTGGAGCGCCAACTAAGCTGCCACATAGATAAATTTAAATTCCCTCCATTTTTAGGCTACTTCATCTTCTTCTTCACCCTATTTAATACCCATCTCCATTTTTTTTTTTGTCAAAATAATACCCATTATAAATTCATAAATTAAACTCCGTTGCTACTTGTTGCTTGGTTGGAGATTCTTTGAGTTGATTTGGGGAGAAAATTAAACTCCATTGTGGAGAAAGCTATGAAGAACACCAAGTGGATTTCTTTAAATTCTTGATTGTTTGATCAAATTAATGGATGAACTTTGTTCTACTTGGTGTTAGGAAGCTTCCTTTCACATTTGGGTTTGTTTGGATTATAATCATAGTTTTCCCAAATCAAATTCAAAAAAAAAAATCTGAAGAAAAAAAATAAAACGAAAAATCTGGAAAAAAAAAAACAAGGTTGAAAAATCTAATCATGTTAAAGAAAATCTGATTAGAAGTTGCTTGTTTGGAGTTGCTACTTGTTGCTTGTTTGGAGATTCTTTGAGTTGATTTGGAGAGAAAATTAAACTCCATTGTGGAGAAAGCTATGAAGAACACCAAGTGGGTTTCTTTAAATTCTTGATTGTTTGATCAAATTAATGGATGAACTTTGTTCTACTTGGTGTTAGGAAGTTTCCTTTCACATTTGAGTTTGTTTGGATTATAATCACTGTTTTCCCAAATCAAATTCAAAAAAAAAAATCTGAAGAAAAAAAAACGAAAAATCTGGAAAAAAAAAACCAAGGTTGAAAAATCTAATTTTGTTAAAGAAAATCTGATTGGAAGTTGCTTGTTTGGAGTTGCTACTTGTTGTTTGGTTGGAGATTCTTTGAGTTGATTTGGAGTGATTTTTTTTTTCAACTCCTAATGAAGACGATGATGACGTGGCACGTGAGCCAGACACGTGTGGACAAGCGCCTGTTAATAATTGGGAGTTGTCATATTGGACTGCCACATCAGCAAAAAAGGGGCATTTTGATACTGAAAAAATTTGTCCGGGGGGGTAATAGGATCCCCGCAAAGGTTAGGTGTGTAGTTGAGATTTTGATCAAACGTTGGGGGGTATTTTGAGTATTTTCTCAATGAATGGTGAGGGCACGAAGTTTCTAATTTTGTCCTTTCATAATTATTTATCTATTCTATATTTGTCGTCCCCCCCCCCCCCCCCCCCCCCGCCACCCCCACCCTATCGCCATCCCTATTGTCGACTCTCTAACCGGAAAATAAAAGAACAAACAAAGCACCATTCAGATCACCTAGCTTCCTAAATTAAGTTGGAAAATGAATAAACAAAGCACCATAGAGATTTTCCTAGCAACACGATAGACAAAGCCATTCCATATATATTAAAGTTTTCATATATCGTTCGTTAATAAAAAGTTGGGCTCCAATGCAAATAACGGACCGAATGGAAGAAAAAAAAAAGGTTGCACAAACGTTGTACTCTTTGAAGTACTTAGCTTTGATTAAGATGATAATATTAGTGGAATCAGGATATATTATTAAAAAAAATTATGATTTTCGCCCACGCAAATTGAGCCGTGATAATCATTTTAAAACGAAAACTCGAACCTGGGTAAGACACGTGTATATAAAAAATAGAAGTTAAGCCTTCTTCTGCCCTATCATGTTCGTGCGCTCACATGAATTAGATGCAAAAAGAAATGCATATACATCTAGCGTTTGTCTGTTGTGCATAGAGCCAATTCAGGGTTTTAATTTGATGAACTTAACATTACAAATGTAAAAGTATAAGTCTAATATGTAATATTTTCCAATCTCTTAGTGATTTCACACATACAGACATTATATATATACACACACTCTATTGGAGTCCCGCAATGGCACAAAATTAGACCAAAATTTCCAAAAAGGGTTGTGGGCTACACGATAAACCAAAAAGGATTTATCATGTAACTCTACACGATTTATCCCAAAATTCTAAACAGTTTTATATATGTTTAAATCTATGAATCTAACCAGTTTGCCAATCGCATAAACAAATTTTGGTCCAATTTTGTGCCATTTAGGCACTGGACACACATATATATATAGAGAGAGAGAGACACACACATTCATATAATGTATTAAAAAGGTTGAACCCGTTATTATATATGTTTCATCCTCCACTTCACAACAAATAAAAAAGGAATTAGCTACGTAAAAATTTTACTGCTAATATATCGTCACTAAATAGCCGGTAGCTAGCAATTTTTTTTTTAATAATCTGTCGCTAATCTGTGTTAAATAGGATTAGCAACAAACTTATATTATGTCTAACAACATTAGTTGTCCATTGCAAATTTCTATTTGTTATAGTGCTAGTTGTGAATTCACAATTAGAAGTACATTCATGATATAAAGTTTATTGATTCCTATAACAATTTCGAGTTAATGTATATTAAAATATCTAGAGTTACAATCACATATTTATGAATATTTAGTGAAACTTTTAATAAATATACAAAGTTTAGATAAAACTATTGAGTTTCGTTACCCGTAAATTTTACTATGAATCAATCCTGCTCATAATATAAAGAATCGTTATCTATACTATCAACTTGAATTATAACAAGAATGAACTTTTATATTAAAGTTGATATGATAATTTAGAAAATAATAAATAATAATAATAAATCATTAATATTTAAATTACATAAATAATATAATTCTTATACATACCTATACATGCACCATATATAAACACATGCCCACGTACAGAGAACTAAAGAAGTAAGATGCATTCAACAGAAAGGCAACCCCACTTCAAAAGTCTGGACATGTCAATACATACAAAGCGATGTGTAACATTTCACATGGGTGAGGCATGGAAAAGATTAAGAAAACAACAAAAGAGATAAGAGGGAAAGAATGGGTCAACAAACAATGAAAAAGGCTCTAATGATAAAAAAAAAATAGAAAAGGGAGGACAAAAAAAAAAAAAAAAAAAAAAAAATTATGCTATGGGTGTGTTGGTATGGAGGAAAATGTTTTTGAAAAATATTTTTTTAGAGAAATAAATTTCTTAAGAATGAGAAAAATGACTTCCCTAATATAAATAAGGAAAACAATTTCACAAATGACATTAAACATTAATTATCTCCTTCCCACCCGCCAACAAACATCACCTCCATCACTTTATGGGTTCATATTCGTAATTCTAACATCTATCGAATCTACTGATCAGTTCAGAAAGTACATATTAATAAGCACACTCACACACACGCATAGCCGAAGCCAAAACCTAATCATTATATACATTGCATATGCTCCTGCCCCCACCGCATAGGAGTTCGGAACCTAAGTGACCCAAAAAGGAAACAAATGAACCAAAATACCTCAACAAAAAAAAGTGGTATCAAAGTACCTTTAACGCAGTAATTTATTGTGTTAAAGGACTTACCCGTAGCGGCACGGTTAAGTCCTTTAAAGCAGTAAATTACTGCGCTATTCTGTTTTTTTTTTTTTTTGTTAATTACTCTCTTTCTTTTAAATTTTCGCACTTTTTCCATACTTTAGTCATAGATTAATCATGTTTCAAGACTTCGGAATGTCAATATTTTATATAGAATCTGATATATTTTTGTGCGATTAATAAGATAGGCTCAATATATCAAGGATACGCAAAACTTCGGGTCGTTGTTTTAGTGGTTGAAAAGTGCTCGAAGTAAGTTTTTATTTGAAAATTTGTTATCATTAGCTTTAAGTTTTTAAATTTTTAGTGTTTCGTGTTACTTTTAAATTAAAGCGTAACTTTATTTCGAATATGTTACGATATTTTTTTATGATCAATTAGAATGTCAAGCTAGTTAGTTATAAACGATAAGAAAGACTAAGATAATATTTATAAATATAAATAGATACACAAAAAAAAATATTATTTACTTAAGTTGTACAACTTAATTGCATATACACTATCGTGGATGGGTCCCACATGTGGTACGCCTGAGACTATCTTTAGTATGGGGTGGGCGTTCGGTTCTTCGGTTCGATTTTATCAAACTTCGGTTTGGGTATTTCGGTTTCGGTTATTCGAAGGTGGACACCGAACACCAAACCAAACTAGTTCGGTTCTTTCGGTCTCGGTTTTTTGAAGTTTGGTTCGGTTCGGTTTCAGTTTTTTCAATTCGGTTTTTTGGATATGATATTAGAAGCGATTCCATTTACACTATTTCATAATCTCAAAAGCAACAAAACATAAAACTAACAAATTTAAATCAAAATCAAACAAACAGGATACACAAGAACAGAAAACCATAACCATAATATAGGATTAATAGGTGTTCTATACATACAGTAAGAATAATTAAGAAAACACATAAAGAACATACATTAATCCTAAAGACACATCCTAGTCACCTTTCTTTGTTAAGGATATTTGCTTTTCTCAACTGAAGTGAAAAATTAGGGATACAAAAGCAAAATAGAGCTTATTACAATTGAGTTTTTTTTTGGGCTTAAACTTAATGGGTCTGGACTATTTTAATTTTTTTTTGGGTAATGTATAAATTTCGGTTCGGTTTCATCAAAGTTCGGTTCGGCTATTTCGGTTTCAATTTTTGATGGTGAACACCAAACTAGTTCGGTTCGGTTCGGTTCGGTTCTTTCGGTTTCTTGAAGTTCGGTTCAGTTCAGTTCGGTTTTCGGTATTTATGCCTAGCCCTAATGTCACGACCCAGCCCCGTGGGCCGTGCCTAGTGCCCTAACTGGACACCCATACAGACTTACTTACTAGATCGACATATCAAAAACTTATTCAAATTTAACATACGTTATTTTAAACAAATACTGAAAACAGATATCATCTTAAGCGGTCACCCGTACAGAAATATCATACCAAAAGCCGGTAGGCTGGCGGAACACACATCGCCCGAACACACATACATATACAAACATGTGGGCCGTTTTGGCCATAATAGCAAACGGGACCGCTTAAGACACAAATCACACACACAATCGAACAAACATGACCCATGACCCACATATATATATCTACAGGCCTCTACAAACCATAACAGAAACATATGACGGGACAGGGCCCCGCCGTACCCCAATTAGTCATATATATACAGAGACATGTATAACAAAGATATGTACCAAAATATGAGCTCCGGATCAAAGGAGTACTCCAAACAGCAGAACAAGTATCCTACACTGACGGGTCACCTGAACGAACGTCTATACCTGCGGGCATGAAACGCAGCCCCCGAAGAAAGGGGGTCAGTACGAAATATGTACTGAGTATGCAAAGCATGAAGTACAGTAATCCGAATCATAACTGAAGTGAGAAGTACAGAAAATGGATACAAAATTAGTATATCAATACCTGTGCTGAAAATATAAATAATGCAAATAAAAAATCATGCATAGGGCTCAGGAACGTGGTCGCCACTCCGACGCGGGCGCCACAACACATCATACTCCAGAAGGTTTCAAATCTCCGTACAATCCCCGAACATATCATATCATCGAAACATATCACATCATCAGAACACATCATATGCCATATCACATCATAACGCCGTATATAAGCGGTACCCGGCCCTATGACGAGGTCTCGGGAACCGTAACACATCATACTGTCGAATATAACATAGTGCGCACGATCACAAAAACAGGCCCGGGATCCGGCGAAAGATATCATAGTAGTATGCACGAGCGGAGTAGTGAGGAAACCATATGCATATAAGTACATAAATAAATTTCAAAACTCGATGGACAAATATATTTACGGCATCCGAAGGCTCAGAAATCAGTTTCGGGTCAATCGGAGTTAGTATACGAAAGTTACAAACTTTTGAAGTACAGAACTTTCTAAAAGCATTTCCGAAGCTCTTTTTGGAAATTCAAGTAACAATCATATTAGGGAACTTTCAACTATCGCTGTGGAGCAAATCAAATGGAGCCTTAGAATCATATGTACATATCAAAATATATCCAAGACTTTAGCCATATCAAATATTTTTCGGACATCATTCAGAAACATAACAACTAGAATCTTCGAACATCATAAACACGTTTCAAACCATATGGAATAGCTTATGGAGGTCAAAGACGTCGGCCATCCTAGTGGCTCTAAGAATAGAATTTTCTTTAGAAGCATACATATATGTCATTTGTTCATTTCATAAAGGTCATGCCAAAAGAAAGAAAGAAAGGTAGGCTTTCCATACCTCAATCGCTCGCTAACCAAATCCCGACTCAAGTCTCGGGCTCTCCAATATCTACAGTAACGTTATCAATTACCAAACATTAGCTATAAGTACTTAGAAATCCAATTCTAACTAGTACTTGTCTATAGAAATTTCGGCAGCATTTCCCCTGTAAATTCAACATCCCCGAGAATTTAACTCGGCCAAATTCATCAACAACCATACCAACAATACCAACAACCATACCATTAACATCAAGAATCAATTTAAAGCGCATTCTAATATTAGTAGCCCTCTATCTCTACGTAGCTTATCACATTCAATTTAACTACGCATTTTCAAGCCAATATCAACGTTCACATATTCATTACTAATTCAAGATCATTCAAATACAATTCAAAAGCATTTCATACAATTCTACAAAATATCCAACAATCCCACCAACACCATATTCCATCCGAAATCTCCACAAATGCGACAATGTCACAACGTCGCATTTTCTTCTTCCAATTTCATCAACAACAACAACAATTCATACTTTAGCAATTCCATTTCCATAATTACATAAAAACTATAATAAAATCACATAATTTCCTACAACAACTTACAACCAATTTTCATGCCAACTTGAACCATTAGTCTTTCATTTACATCACAAAGGTCACAACAACACAATTAACATACTAAATAAATTGAACTCATCTCCCTTCACTACACCACATCACACGGCCACACACACTCACACACATCCACACGGATACACCCACAACACACAAATTTCATACTTTTCATTCATTTCCACATACTACAACATATATATAAGCCTTCCATAATATAAAAAGGATAAAATTCTTACCTTTTCTTCAATTTTCCACTTGCCACAAAAGGTATTTTCTCGCTTAAATAATTATACCACGTTGAAGAGGGTCTTGAACTTAGCAAGAGTACTAGAAAATTACAATTTTTGGATCAAAGATGGAAGCCCTCCAATTTTTTTTTTTTTTTTTTTCTCTTCTTTGTTTTTGCTCTCAATCTCTCTTTCTTGAAGGTACTAATATGAAGACAAATAATGACCCTTTATCTATTTATTTGTCTTGGGTTTTATTTTCCATGGGCTTGGGCCATAGCTATATGGTCGGCCACCTCATGGATTTGGGCCTCTCTTTTTCTTTTTCTTTTTTTGATTTTTCAAGCCCACTTCCTATAGTTAATATTGTAATTCATGGAACTAATTTTCGAAATCTCAATTTTGCCCTTAGCCTTCCTCGATATTTCCGCATCAATATTTTTTTCAGGAACGACATATATATTAAATAAAATCAAAATATTGCCTTATCTCTTACTAATCACAATTATTTCAAATATTTCCGTATGTGCAAAATACGGGATATAACATCCTCCCCCCCTTTAGAACATTCGTCCTCGAATGTTAAACTAGCCTTATAGGTCTTACAAGCATTTTGGGGGAGTTCCCTTTTTTTATGGACAGCACATATAAATCATTCATTAATCAATATAACCAATTAAGAAATTTAGATTACCTGTAGGCCTGGGAAACAAGTGAGGATACTTTTTCTTCATCTCGTCTTCCGCTTCCCAGGTCATTTCTTCTCTGTTATTGTTTCGGCACAAGACCTTAACAGAAGGTACATCTTTGGTGCGCAGTCTCCTCACCTGACGATCCAAAATAGCTACAGGCTGTTCTTCATAGGACAGTTCCTCTGTTACCTGGATATCTTCTATGGGAAATACTCTGGAAGGATCGCCAATACACTTACGGAGCATTGATACATGAAATACCGGATGTACTGCCTCCAGATCAGATGGTAAGTCTAACTCGTAGGCGACCTCGCCTATCTTTCGAACAATCTGATAAGGCCCAATATATCCGGACTGAGCTTTCCTTTTCTGCCAAATCGCATTACACCTTTCATAGGCGACACTTTCAGAAATACCCAGTCACCAATCTGGAACTCTAAAGGTCGACATCGTTTATCTGCATATGATTTCTGTCGACTCTGGGCTGCTAATAATCGCTCCCGAATGAGTTTCACCTTATCGACTGCTTGCTGGATCATATCGGGACCAATCAATTTAGTTTCACCCACATCGAACCAACCAATCGGAGATCTGCATTTTCTACCATATAAGGCTTCATACGGTGCCATCTGGATGCTGGAATGATAACTGTTATTATAAGAAAATTCAATAAGCGGCAAATGATCATCCCAACTTGTTACACCTCGGAAAATTTTTCGTTGGTACGCAAGAGAACGAACTAGTGATGAATATGGGTGCATGATGTCCATGAGCAAGAAACGACGTTTGATGACCTTAGGCGAGATTTCGAAAGTATACGATGTGAGACGAGGAAGTTGGCTAAGTTAAGATGAGATACAAGGTGAGCAATGCATGTGCATGGACGGGGGTGATTGAAATAAGAAGTCTAAGAAATATGGGAAGTTGCAGAATCGCAACTGCCCAGTTGTCACGACCCATCCCTGTAGGCCGTGACTAGTGCCCGGACTGGGCACTCCTACGCGCTCATTTACCAGATACAGCATACAGACGACTCGTACATAAATGAATACCAGACGGGGCTCCACACTGGTGCCTACAACCATATATACTGCATAGAAGCCGGCAAGGCTATCATACTATACATAACGTACCGAAGCACACATACACGCGGCCGATAGGGCCACCACGGTGGATGGGCCGCCCAAACACAATTTACACAACGCGTCCAAACAAAATTGTACATTACCCACGTCTATGTCTACAGACCTCTAACACGGATCAACAGAATCAGATGGCGGGATAGGGCCCCGCCGTACCCTGAATAAACATAAACATACACATCGGAAGAGTATGTACCCAAAACATCGGCTCCGGAACAAAGGGAGCACTCCGAACCGCAAAAGGGAAATCCTACGCCAGTGGGTCACCAAAACGTGAATCTGTACCTGCGGGCATGAAACGCAGCCCCCGAAGAAAGGGGGTCAGTACGAAAGATGTACTGAGTATGCAAAGCATGAAGTACAGAAAACGAAGACATAACCGAAGTAAAATGTACAGAAGGTGAGCACAATAGCCAGAATACCAAAGTGTTGCATCTGACGTACAAATCATACATAAAAGGTTCCGGAAAGCAAATACGGCAATCAAAATGCCAAAATACTTTGCTTTCTTTTGAAAAACATTTCCGTCTAATACACACAGAAAATCAAACACACAATTACCGCGGCCAAAAGTCCAGCGGTCACTATCACACATACCGCGACCAAGTGTCCAGCGGTTAGCATCCCAAACTCGACATACCGCGGTCAGGGGTCCAGCGGTCAACATCACATAGTGCGGCATACCGCGGTCAGGGGTCCAGCGGTCAATGTCGCACACACCGCGGTCAGGGGTCCAGCGGTCAATATCACATAGTGCGCACAATAATATAAATGCCAACTTTATTACTTTCCAAATATAAATCACACATGCCAGAATCATGCATCACACAAGAATCGTATATCAGGAAAAATACAGAAGGTGAGTAGCTTATCCAGAATATCAGAATACTTACTTTTATATCATACAAGAATAGCTCAAGTGAGACAAACGAAAGAAGTTTCGGAACTTGTGGGCCCACCTCGGGTCAAGTCGAGGTGGCGGATATAAATTACAAACATTGGACTCTATGGAGTCATCCATGAAGGTTTCAAAGCGAGTCTATCACGTCTGTACGGGTTATGGATGTTTGAACAGTTTTCCAGCAAAACTTAAGGGCTATAATTCAATTGTGCTGAATGAATAGTACCAAAATTCAGACTCGCATTTCTATGAGCAGAATAACCCACGAGGCTAAAATCCGAATCTAGTACACCTAGGACATGCCAAGAGAAGAAAAGGGTAGCTTTACATACCTTAGTTGCGCCTTACGCTTGCTCAAATTAAATTCCCGTTTCGCCCAAAACCTACAATTGGTCATAGTTACCAATTATGAGTTGCTAGTTTTTAGCAATTCAAACTTAAGTCTATATTTGTCTACCGAAATTTCGGCAGCACTTCCCCTATACATATAGCATCCCCCAGACTTAGCTCGGCCCAATATATCAACAACAACAACCCAACAATCCAACAACACCAACAATTACCACACAACGCACTATAACATAAATAATCCTCTTTTCTATATAGTTCAACAACTTCCATTCCAACTTCACACTATCAAACTAATATCAACATTTTCCATATCCATTAACTAATTCAAGATCTTTACAATACGCTTTGAAAGCATTTCATATCATTTCTACAAACTATTCACAAGATATACAAAATATACAAACTTTCCACCAAAACCATAATCCACCTAAACTTCCAATCTTCAACATAAACATCCACAACATTTTCTTATCTTCCAATTTCATTTTCATAATAACATAAACTATAATAAAATCACATACTTTCCGACAACCACTTAACAACAATTTTCTCATGCCAACTAGAACCATTAACCTTCCATTTTCATCACAGGACTACAACAACACAATTAACATACTAAATAAAATAAATTCATCTTCTCTCCAACACTCACCACATTCGGCCACATACAAGCACACCCATAACACATCAATTTCACACTTTTATTCATTTCCACATGCTACAACATATATATATATATATATATATATATATATATATATATAATTCTTCCAATATAAAAGAGTAAGATTCTTACCATTTCTTCAAATTTCAACTCGCCGCAAACGTTGTCCTCTTGCTTAACTAATTATGCCACGTCGAAGAGCGTCTTGAACTTGTTAGGAATTCAAGAGGAACAAGATTTTTGAACCAAGATTGGAAGCTAGAATTTTTTTTTCTTTTCTTTCCTTTCTCTCTTTCTCTTGGCCGTAGGCCTTTCTTATTTTTTTTTCTCTCAATTGTTCTTGAAGCTTCTTACAAAATGATGACTTAGCCCCTCCTTTCTAATATTTACCACAATATGTTACAACTTGGGCTTGGGCCAAGGCCTCTTGGCCGGCCACCCCCCTCAAATTTGGGCCTCTTCTCTTTTTTTTTTTTTTTTTTTGGGCCAACCCGGTTGGTCACGAGTTGGGCCTAGCCCACTGACCTTTCGACCTTAAAACGTCCATATCTCCTTGTACCGACGTCTCCTGGGAACCCACGAACTATGGTTGGAAAGCTAATTCAATTACCTACAACTTCTATTTCTTGGTATTTTTCCAAATTCCAAACGTATAATACCGTTTTTGCCCCTCGAAGGCAAGTCACCCGAAAACGTTTTCTTAAAAATATTCGTTTGGAGAGCTTCCACTTTTATTTGGCCCAAGGGCCCTTCACGAGTTATGTTTAATTTTACATATGCGATTCATATAACTTGTCACATGTTCCAAAAAAAAAATCTTGACGTGTGGGCCCCACCTCAGCTTACAAATAATCCGACGTTCGAAAATACGGGATATAACACCAGTGGTCGTATATTTCAAAATACGGACCGTAAAGTGCAATACGGTCCGTAAACTGCCAGGTCGCAAACTAGCATGCCAAACTTCAACTTTCTGCCAGCCGAGGAAATGGCTAAACACGACCTGGTGGACGGACCGTAAAGTGATTTACGGCCCGTAAACCATGGTCGTAAATCACCATGCATGCAGGCCAAAGTTTCTGGTCCTGCTTAAGCTTAAAGACGACCACGAGGGACGGTCCGTAAACTGAAATACGGACCGTAAACCTCCGTGGACGACCACTGTTCACCCAGCACAGATTTTCCAATTCATTAAATATGAGGATCAAGACTTATTTTATTTCATTACAACATTACACCACTTCTCTCTAAAATATCTCTCTACATTTATTATATGAGTTTTCAAGGATTATAAGCCATCAATAACATTAAGACAAGTGAATCAAGTGTAAGCAAGCCATTAAATACCATTCAAGTCAAGAAATGCATATGGAGAAAAATTAGGGTTTTGCTCAAAGAGGAGTATTATCAACCAAAGCTTGTTCCTACAACTTCTAAGGTAAGATTCATGATTTTTACATGATGTTTAAGGTATTGGAGAATTAAAGTACATGGATTGTAGAAAATATGGTCAACTAGGTCATGAATGATGAATAGTGACATTTTGAGAAATAGTTTGAATTGAGTTATGAATGTTGTTGTGTTGTGATATGAATGTGTTATAAATGGTATTAACATCATGAACTAGACACTTTAGACGAATGGACGAAGTTGGGTGTTATGATCATGAATGTGGGTGAATTAGAGGCAAATTGAGGAAATCTAGACAATGTGGATAATGTGAATGACTAATGGCCATTGTTATGATATTAATGAAGGTATAAACGCTAGCATTGGAAGGGAACGTGCAAGTGTAGAATAGTTCGACGGAAAGGTATGTAAGGCTAACCCTTCTTTCATAAGGCATGGTTCTTGGCCAAATTCCTAATTCCTCTATATGAGTATGCTGTCTTCACATGGTTAACATTCCGAGCTCATAAGCTCACGACCCTTGATATGTACTATGATTATACTATGTTCCTCGTATGACGAGTAAGTCTATAATGTAGATGTAACGATAATGATGAGGATAGTAATGATGATGAGAGTAAAATGAGACTAGAGATGCTTACGAGCTATGATATATGTATATGTATGCCTATGAAGGGATATGATAAGACCCCGAACTTAAGATGTCGGGTGAGACTATATGTATATGACTATGTATAAAGTATGTATACGATTACGAAACGCGCGCACACCTCTGCAGATGGTACGGATAACCCTGACGCCTTGGTAGGGCCAGGTATGTATGATCGTGAGCCTTGGTTGGCCAAGTATGTATGACACACCGATCCTACGAGGTTGGGTATGCTATGTAAATACTATGTATATGATATGACCATGTATATAATATGAATATGAGTGTGATAAGACTTAGTAAGGGCATGTATACGAATATGAACACAAGGTGGTATGGCTATTATTATGGGATACGAACGACGATGTATGCAAGTAAGCGACATGATGATGATGATATTACTGTCTCCCCTCCTATGCTATTTCATATGATATCTATTATGCTTCTATATTGATGTTGATCATGCTTTACATACTCAGTACATTCTTCGTACTGACGTCCTTTTGTTTGTGGACGCTGCGTCATGCCCGCAGGTGCACAGGGAGACAGACTTGATCCATAGCTGCTTATTCAGAGATTGCATAGCAGAGCTCCATTTCTTTCGGAGCCGTAGCTTTTGGGTACTTATTCTTTTGTGTATATAATTATGGGCATAGCGGGGTCTTGTCCCGCTCATACGATATGTCATACTCTTAGAGGCTCGTAGTCATGTGTATGTGGGTAGAGATGTTCGGCCATGTCGGCCCATGTTTTGTATATCTTTTGTTAGCCACGTCGGCGTTGTACTTATGATGTGGCATAGATGCCTATGATATGTTTAATGATGATGGTCGTCTAATGGGATCAATATGATTAACGATAAGAAAAGCACGAATTGACTTATGGTTCACCTAGATGATATGTTATGTACGATAAGGGGGTGCCCGGGTGGGGTAGCACCGGGTGCTCGTCGCGGCCCCCTAGCCGGGTCGTGACAAAAGTGGTATCAGAGCAGTTCAGTCCTAGGATGTGTGTACGAGCCGTGTTTAGTAGAGTCTTGGTTATGAGTGTGTTGCGCGCCACACTTATAAACGAGAAGCTGCAGACATTTTAGGAATATATGACCTTCTTTCTTCATAAGAATCGTGCGATAGAGCTATTATGTAAGAAATTCTTGTTCCTAAATCATGTGTTATGTATTTCAGAGATACCTAAAAAGAAAAAGGCTACAGCAGCCCAAAAGGGCAAGACAGTGGCAGAAAAGCGGGCTGAAAGAGCACCGCCACCGGTAGTAGAGGAAGATGAGTCCCAGAGTGCGGCTCAATCTCAGTCCTCCCAGACAGTGCCTATTACCGAGGAGCACGTGGGAGCCTCAGCCCTAGCTCCTCCACCGAACGCTTCGGGCCAAGACGTGAGAGAGGCCATTAATTTGTTGACTCAGTTGGTTGCGGCCCAGACTCAAAGGCCAAGCGCAGGGCAAGGTGACAGGGCTGTTAGTGCAAGGGCCCGTGACTTCATTGCTTTGAAACCCCCAGAATTCTTTGGGTCGAAACCGGAGGAGGATCCCCAGGACTTTATTGATGGTATGCTAAGGATGCTCCGGTTGATACATGCTTCAGACACTGAGTCGGTAGAGCTAGCGTCTTATAGATTGAGAGATATCTCGATCCAGTGGTATACAATATGGATGGCTTCGCGGGGAGCCAATGCACCTCCGTCGGTATGGCAAGAGTTTGTCGATGCTTTTCTCCGTCACTACATGCCTCCAGAAGTTCGGCGAGCTAGGGCTGATAAATTCTTGAATTTGAGGCAAGGTAACATGAGTGCTACAGAGTATAGTCTCCGCTTTAACTCCTTGGCCAGGTATGCTTCGGCCATGGTAGCAGATATGGGCGACCGGGTACACCGATTTGTAAAGGGCCTAGGGCCCCATCTGATGGACAAATGCTTGACTGCGTCCCTTCAGGACGGTATGGATATTGCACGCATTCAGGCACATGCTCAAAACTTAGATGAAAGCCTACAGCAGCGGAGAAGTGAACGTGAACAGGATAGGGGACATAGCAAGAGGGTCAGATCTTGGGGCGCAATGAGCGAGTCCAGAGGCGGACACAGGCAACAGTTCCCTAGACCTTCGGGCTATTCTATGACCAATGCACCTCCACGGTTTTCAGGCCAGAGCCTTGATAGAGCTACTCATCCCGGGCCGAGTCAGAGTTATTCGGGGTCCCAGTTTAGAGGTGATTCAGGCCAGTCAAGGCCACCTATACCACGATGTTCCCAGTGTGGGAAGTCGCATTGGGGTCAATGCCGATTGGGTTCAGATGTTTGCTATTCATGTGGTCGACCGGGCCATATTATGCGTGATTGCCCCTCAGTGCATGGTAGAGGTAGGACCCAGCCATCAGGGTCGGTAGCCGGATCTTCGGCATCTGTACGCCCTACGGGGCCAGGTTCACATGCGCCGGTCAGCCATGGTAGAGGTAGGGGCAGAGCTCCCGGTACTAGCGGTTCTCAGCACCGTATTTATGCTTTGGCTGGACGCCAAGATCTTGAGTCTTCTCCTGACGTGGTCACAGGTATATTATCGGTATTCTTTCATGATGTATACGCTTTGATTGATCCGGGCTCCACATTATCATATGTTACTCCATATATTGCGGGTCGATTTATAATTGAGCCGGAGTCTATCAAACCTTTTGAGGTGTCTACACCCGTGGGTGACTCGGTAATAGCTAGTCGAGTATATAGGAATTGTGTGATTGTGATTTGTGATCGTCGTACCATGATTGATTGATTTGCATGAGCTAGAGATGGTAGATTTTGATGTCATTATGGGCATGGATTGGTTGGCTTCTTGTTATGCCAATGTTGATTGTAGAATGAAGATGGTTCGTTTCCAATTTCCGGGAGAACCAGTCTTAGAATGGAAAGGAAATTCGGCATCACCAAAAGGTAGGTTTATTTCCTATCTAAAGGCAAGGAAGATGATCACGAAAGGGTGCATTTATCACCTAGTGCGAGTTCAAGATGTAAAAGCTTACTCGCCGACTCTTCAGTCAGTTCCGGTAGTGAACGAATTTTCGGATGTGTTCCCGGAAGAGCTTCCAGGCCTTCCTCCCGAGCGAGAGATCGATTTTACGATTGATGTGTTGCCAGACACTAATCCCATATCTATTCCTCCCTATAGGATGGCACCCGCAGAGTTGAAAGAGTTGAAGGAGCAATTGAAAGACTTGCTTGGAAAAGGCTTCATTAGGCCTAGTTCATCCCCGTGGGGAGCACCCGTATTGTTCGTTCGGAAGAAGGATGGCTCCTTGAGAATGTGTATTGATTATCGGCAATTGAATAAAGTGACGATTAAGAACAAGTATCCCCTCCCGAGGATTGATGATTTATTTGATCAATTGCAAGGTGCCAAATGGTTTTCAAAGATTTATTTGAGGTCCGGGTATCACCAAGTAAGATTTAGGGAGAAAGATATCCCTAAGACAGCTTTCAGAACAAGATACGGTCATTTTGAGTTCCGAGTGATGTCGTTTGGGCTAACTAATGCACCGGCAGTGTTTATGGACTTAACGAACAATGTATTCAGGCCTTTTCTGGATCTATTCCTGATTGTATTCATCGATGACATCCTAGTGTATTCTAGATCCGAGGCAGAACATGTGGATCATTTGCGAATTGTCCTTGGAGTTCTTCGAACTCGAGAGTTATTTGCGAAGTTTTCCAAATGCGAGTTTTGGTTGAACTCAGTGGCATTTCTGGGCCACATTATTGCAGCTGACGGTATTCGAGTGGATAGCTAAAAGATTGAGGCAGTGAAGACTTGGCCAAGGCCCACGACCCCTACGGAGGTTCGTAGCTTTTTGGGCTTAGCAGGTTATTATAGAAGATTTGTTGAGGGTTTCTCTTCAATTTCTGCACCGCTCACCAAGTTGACTCAGAAGTCAGCTAAGTTTCAATGGACAGATGCTTGCGAGCGTAGTTTCCAAGAGTTGAAAGACCGACTGACTTCATCCCCAGTCTTGACACTTCCAGAGGGATTGGAAGGATATGTTATTTATTGTGATGCTTCAGGCGTCGGGCTAGGCTGTGTATTGATGCAAAACGGTAAGGTGATTGCGTATGCTTCTAGACAATTACGGAAACATGAACAGAACTATCCAACCCATGATTTAGAATTAGCCGCAGTGGTCCATGCATTAAAGATATGGCGACATTATTTATATGGTGTCCATGTGGATGTTTATACAGATCATAAGAGCCTTCAGTATATCTTCAAGCAGAAAGAGTTGAATTTGCGACAACAACGATGGTTGGAGTTGCTAAAGGATTACGATGTTGATATCTTGTATCACCCCGGAAAGGCTAACGTTGTGGCTGACGCTCTTAGCCGCAGATCCATGGGAAGTCTAAGTGATGTACGACCAGAAAAGAAAGAGATGGCCCGTGATCTTCAGCAGTTAGCTAGCCTAGGAGTCCGAGTGGTGGACTCAGGTAGCAGCGGAGCTACTATTCAGAATTCAGCAGTTTCATCGTTAGTAGCGGAAGTAAAAGAGCAACAATATGAGGATCCCATGCTAATGCAGTACAAATATATACTCCCTCAGAAGGAGGAGTCATCATTTGACATTTCGGAAGACGGAGTTCTCCGATGTCGAGGCAGGTTATGTGTTCCCGATGTGGTAGGTCTACGTCACCAAATATTGAGGGAAACTCATTGTTCCCGTTACTCCGTTCACCCCGGAGCGACGAAAATGTATCATGATCTTCAGACTATATATTGGTGGAATGGGATGAAGAAAGACGTAGCGGAATTCGTAGCTCAGTGTCCTAATTGCCAACAAGTGAAGATAGAACACCAAAAGCCGGGTGGCTTATTGCAAGCTATAGAAATCCCAACTTGGAAGTGGGAAGTGATTAATATGGATTTCATTACAGGGTTACCCCATTCTCGACGTAAATATGATTCTATATGGGTGATCGTGGATAGACTCACAAAGTCAGCGCATTTCTTACCGGTCAGAACAACCTATATGGCAGAAGATTATGCCAAGCTTTATCTTAAAGAGATAGTGAGACTCCATGGCGTTCCGGTATCTATTATCTCCGATAGAGGAACTCAGTTTACAGTCAAGTTTTGGGGGTCTTTCCAAGAGGGTTTAGGGACCCAAGTGCACCTAAGCACGGCATTTCACCCACAGACCGATGGGCAAGCTGAACGTACTATTCAGACTCTTGAAGATATGTTACGGGCATGTATGATAGATTTTGGAGGAAATTGGGATGACCATTTGTCACGCATTGAGTTTGCTTACAATAACAATTATCATTCTAGCATTCAAATGGCACTGTATGAAGCTCTATATGGGCGAAAGTGTAGATCCCCAATTGGGTGGTTTGAAACCGGAGAAGCTAAGTTGATAGGGCCAGACTTGGTCCAGCAAGCAATAGATAAAGTTAAGCTCATACAAGATCGGTTGCTAGCGGCTCAAAGTCGTCAGAAGTCCTATGCGGATAATCGTCGAAGAGACTTAGAGTTCGAAGTGAAAGATTGGTTATTCTTGAAAGTGTCGCCGATGAAGGGCGTGATGAGATTTGGCAAAAAGGGGAAGCTGAGTCCCCGGTATATTGGGTCATACGAAATTGTGTGCAAAATAGGCAAAGTGGCCTATGAGCTAGATCTACCTCCAGATTTAGAGTCAGTCCATCCAGTATTTCATGTCTCGATGCTTCGGAAGTGTGTTGGAGATCCTTCGAGGATCATCCCAGTGAATGATATTCAAGTGACAGAAAAGTTAACTTATGATGAAATACCCATTGCCATATTAGATAGGCAAGTACGGAGGCTTAGAAACAAAGAAGTGGCCTCAATTAAAGTTCTGTGGAGAAATAACAATCGAGAGGAAATGACATGGGAAGCGGAAGAGAATATGCGATCCAAATACCCATATTTATTTCGGCCCTTGGAAGAAGTCCAAGATGAGACGTCAAAATCATAAGGTATGCATGTTTTCCCTTTTATACATTCAGGTCGTGTGTGGCAAAATTTCTAGTGTTGTTGTATTATTACCCTGTGAGGCATTGTTAGTGTGGGTTGTTGTGACAGGGTGGTAGTGCCACATTACAGAGGAAACTCTGGCGAAATTTTTATAGAATTCCCCAAGCCTTTAACATTCGAGGACGAATGTTCCTAAGGGGGGTAGAATGTTACACCTCGGAAAATTTTCCGTTGGTACGCAAGAGAACGAACTAGTGATGAATATGAGTGCATGATGTCCATGAGCAAGAAACGACGTTTGATGACCTTAGGCGAGATTTCGAAAGTATCCGATGTGAGACGAGGAAGTTGGCTAAGTTAAGATGAGATACACGGTGAGAAATGCATGTGCATGGACGGGGGTGATTGAAATGAGAAGTCTAAGAAATATGGGAAGTTGCAGAATTGCAACTGCCCAGTGGTCGTATATTGCAAAATACGGACCGTAAAGTGCAATACGGTCCGTAAACTGCCAGGTCGTAAACTGGCATGCCAAACTTCAACTTTCTGCCAGCCGAGGAAATGGCTAAACACGACCTGGTGGACGGACCGTAAAGTGATTTACGGCCCGTAAACCATGGTCGTAAATCACCATGCATGCAGGCCAAAGTTTCTGATCCTGCTTAAGCTTAAAGATGACCACGAGGGTCGGTCCGTAAACTGAAATACGGACCGTAAACCTCCACGGACGACCACTGTTCACCCAACACAGATTTTCCAATTCATTAAATATGAGGATCAAGACTTATTTTATTTCATTACAACATTACACCACTTCTCTCTAAAACTTCTCTCTACATTTATTATATGAGTTTTCAAGGATTATAAGCCATCAATAACATTAAGACAAGTGAATCAAGTGTAAGCAAGCCATTAAATACCATTCAAGTCAAGAAATGCAAATGGAGAAAAATTAGGGTTTTGCTCAAAGAGGAGTATTATCAACCAAAGCTTGTTCCTACAACTTCTAAGGTAAGATTCATGATTTTTACATGATTTTTAAGGTATTGGAGAATTAAAGTACATGGATTGTAGAAAATATGGTCAACTAGGTCATGAATGATGAATAGTGACATTTTGAGAAATAGTTTGAATTGAGTTATGAATGTTGTTGTGTTGTGATATGAATGTGTTATAAATGGTATTAACATCATGAACTAGACACTTCAGACGAATGGACGAAGTTGGGTGTTATGACCATGAATGTGGGTGAATTAGAGGCAAATTAAGGAGATCTAGACAATGTGGATAATGTGAATGACTAATGGCCATTGCTATGATATTAATGAAGGTATAAACGCTAGCATTGGAAGGGAACGTGCAAGTGTAGAATAGTTCGACGGAAAGGTATGTAAGGCTAACCCTTCTTTCATAAGGCATGGTTCTTGGCCAAATTCCTAATTCCTCTATATGAGTATGTTGTCTTCACATGGTTGACATTCCGAGCTCATAAGCTCACGACCCTTGATATGTACTATGATTATACTATGTTCCTCGTATGACGAGTAAGTCTATAATATAGATGTAACGATAATGATGAGGATAGTAATAATGATGAGAGTAAAATGAGACTAGAGATGCTTACGAGCTATGATATATGTATATGTATGCCTATGAAGGGCTATGATAAGACCCCGAACTTAAGATGCCGGGTAAGACTATATGTATATGACTATGTATAAAGTATGTATACGATTACGAAACGCGTGCACACCTCTGCAGATGGTACGGATAACCCTGACGCCTTGGTAGGGCCAGGTATGTATGATCTTGAGCCTTGGTTGGCCAAGTATGTATGACACACCGATCCTACGAGGTTGGGTATGCTATGTAAATACTATGTATATGATATGACCATGTATATAATATGAATATGAGTGTGATAAGACTTAGTAAGGGCATGTATACGAATATGAACACAAGGTGGTATGGCTATTATTATGGGATACGAACGACGATGTATGCAAGTAAGCGACATGGTGATGATGATATTACTGTCTCCCCTCCTATGCTATTTCATATGATATTTATTATGCTTCTATATTGATGTTGATCATGCTTTACATACTCAGTACATTCTTCGTATTGACGTCCTTTTATTTGTGGACGCTGCGTCATGCCCGCAGGTGCACAGGGAGACAGACTTGATCCATAGCTACTTATTCAGAGATTGCATAGCAGAGCTCCATTTCTTTCGGAGCCGTAGCTTTTGGGTACTTATTCTTTTGTGTATATAATTATGGGCATAGCGGGGTCCTTTCCCGCTCATACGATATGTCATACTCTTAGAGGCTCGTAGTCATGTGTATGTGGGTAGAGATGTTCGGCCATGTCGGCCCATGTTTTGTATATCTTTTGTTAGCCACGTCGGCGTTGTACTTATGATGTGGCATAGATGCCTATGATATGTTTAATGATGATGGTCGTCTAATGGGATCAATATGATTAACGATAAGAAAAGCACGAATTGACTTATGGTTCACCTAGATGATATGTTATGTACGATAAGGGGGTGCCCGGGTGGGGTAGCACCGGGTGCTCGTCGCGGCCCCCTAGCCGGGTCGTGACACAACTACCTCTGAAATCAATAACACAGGCCCGTAGCATATCTTCCAGTGTCTGAATAGTACGTTCGGCCTGTCCGTCAGACTGAGGATGGAATGCGGTGCTAAGACTCACCTGAGTCCCTAATCCTTCCTGAAACGACCTCCAGAAGTTAGTCGTAAAATGGGCACCCCTGTCGGTTATAATAGATATAGGAACTCCGTGAAGCCTTACTATCTCTTTAATATACAATCTGGTATAATCCTCAGCCGAGTATGTAGTCCTGACCGGAAGAAAATGGGCGGATTTTGTCAGCCTATCAACAATAACCCATATAGAATCACACCTGCGTGGAGTGCGCGGTAAGCCTGTAATGAAATCCATATTAATTATTTTCCATTTCCAAGCTGGGATTTCCATTTCCTGTAACAATCCACCGGGCTTCTGATGCTCGATCTTAACCTGTTGACAATTTGGGCATTGAGCAACGAATTCTGCGATGTCTCTTTTCATACCATCCCAACAATATAAACATCTAAGATCATGGTACATTTTAGTGGATCCAGGATGAACAGAATACCGAGCATAATGTGCCTCTCCCATAATCTGTCGTCGCAGCCCTGCAATGTCAGGTACACATAACCTGCCTCCATATAGTAATACCCCGTCAGGTGAAATCTCGAATTGGGTCTTTTCCTTATCAAGGGTTGTGTCCCTGTACTGTACCAGAATAGGGTCCTCGAACTGTCGTCGTTTTACCTCTTCCATAATAGATGATTCAGCAATTTCTCGAACGGAAACCCCAATATTTCCAGAATCGGCCAAACGAACTCCAAGACTGGCCAGCTGATTAATCTCACGAACTAATTCTTTCTTTCCTGGCTGCATGTCGATCAAACTGCCCATAGACTTGCGGCTAAGTGCATCTGCTACAACATTGGCTTTTCCAGGATGATACAAAATGTCAACATCATAATCTTTCAGGAACAACATATATATTAAATAAAATTAAAATATTGCCTTATCTCTTACTAATCACAATTATTTCAAATTTTTCCGAATGTGCAAAATACGGGATATAACACCTAATCTTTAGGCCTAAGGCTAATACCATCCCCACCGCCCTCGTCATCGTCCCCATCCCCCTTTCTCTTCTTAATAAGAGGGTGCTCTAATTCATGTTTATTCGCTCTTCCCCTTGCCCTTTCTCCCTTAAGAATAACGTGCTTCTTCTTGGGATCTAGTCACGCTGGTACGTTCGGAATCTCCTGTTGATCTACATCGGGAGATGATATCTCATCCTTGTCGGGAGATGTGACCGCAGGCACCGAAATATGAACCTGAAAAATATAGAAAAATTAATACCAATTTTTATTTATATTGAATACATTAACGTTTGTTAAAAAATCATACCTGTGTATCGACGGGTGGCTAAGTAGGCTCCTGAGAGGGCTCCTGAGGTGGGTCTGGTGCAGAATATTAATTAGTCTCATGGACAGGATGCTGAGAGGTTGAAGCTGGAGCGGTGTGTTGTTTGAGGTCCAAATCAACGATAAAAAAAATTAAAGTAATATTCACCTTATACTGAATAAAATTAAGTTTTACTAAAAATCTTACTTTTGGCTCGACAGTCTCATGAGAAGACACTTGTTGCTCGGCAGACTCATGAGAAGACACCTGTGGCTCGGCGAACCCATGAGAAAACGCCTGACTGGGTGGCTCTAATGGACCCACTGGTGCCGAATCCTAAAGCATGAAAATTACAAAATAATAAGTAACATGTAGATTTAAAATAAGTACTTTAATGTTTTAAATAAGTATTTTAAATACTAACTGGGACTAAAAACTCGTTGAAGTCAAGATACCTGGGACCATCTACATTTCTCATTGGCCACTCCTCCTGTAATGATGCGCGAAACGACGCCCAATCGATGTCATCACGTACCTCGAGGTACGCATTCTGTCTCGGCTGAGATGAAGACTCAAGTATCTCCGCAAGTAAGCTCGCTAGCGTAAACGCGGGTGATGGCGGTCCAGCTGAATTACCACTGGGCTCGAACGGCTGCGGATGGACTGGAATAGGAGCGGCCTCATATATCAGATGGTGTCCTCTACCACCACATCCTCTAGCAACGCCACGTCCTCTACCAACACCATTTCCTCTATCAGCACCATGTCCTCCTATATCACCACCTCCTCTGCCTGGTTGTGCTCTCCTTTTGCCTCTACGATGTCCTCTTCCTCGCGCCGCATGATATTGACCCTCTGGAACAGGATCATGCATGTGCCTAATATCTTCTGCCTGTCAGATACCATCCTCGGATATCTGTACCATCTCACCAGTAAGCCTCTCAACCTCGGGGTTAGATACATGGTCTAACCCCAATATGCGCAGTCGTTGTACGGTCACTAACTGCATTTGTTTTCAACAGTAAAAAATAGTTAATTTTTAAACGTAATAATTAATACAATTAAATAAATCCAAGTGTGATAAACTTGCCAATGCCTCATACTCTGCGTATCCTACATCCCTTGGGGGATGGAAAGCGAGGTTTCCAATCAAGCGACGTGTGATCCTATGGTATTAGTGCATGTAGGGAAGGTAGTCCTCATCGATGTCCAGGTGTATCAATGGACACCGCGACCTCCACACGGCTTGACCAGCCCTCCAAAAGGCCAGTAAACCATCCAAAAAAGCAGTGTACAACATTCGTAAAAACAGCTGCATAAAATATAGCTACAAATTAGTGATCAGCAAGTAGAAAATAAAATAATTAAATTAATAATGTAAAATAAATAAATAGTTTTACCGCATCGTCTGTCATACGATCAAGCTGGCCCTGAATGGAAGAATACTGTGGTGCAAATCCATATCTCGATTAAACCCTGCCATCCACCTGCTTGCGTAGGGCATGCCATTATGGAGATCATGCCTAGGTACGAACTGAAAAGGCAGCATCCTATCCTAAATCCACAACTGAAAGCGATATTTAAAAATATGATTATTTTAGTCATCGTTTCAAGAGGTATGTTTAAAGTAAAGGAACACACACTTAAACTATTACCTGGAGAAAAGAAAAAAATCCACACACACACATCGCTGCTATCGCCAACAGACGCTCAGCATAGGCATCGGTAGAGTTAAGCCAAAACAGCACCACCCCAGCTGTAGTCTCCCAAGCGGTCCAGATACTCCAAGAAGGTCAAATATCGTAAGTTGACATAGGCACCCGATCTGTTGGGGAACAAGAAGCCCCTGAATATAAAGAGCAGATACAAGCGGACATGATGATCAACAATCACCTGCTGAGTGCCGTCGTGAACAAGATCATCCCCATGCAAATAATCACAGAGGGCACTAATCCTCACCAGACTTTGTCCCGAGATAGTGGTGGGGCCTCCAGGCACGAATCTGGTGAGCCAAGTCAACTCCGACCCCCTTTTCCTACCAGAAGGAGGCTTAACCCGGTTGTATAATGGGTCTCCATCTACTCACAATCCAAACATGACCTCCACATTCTGAAGCGTGATTGTGGCCCCACCAGTGCGTAGATGAAAGGTATGTGTCTTCGGCCTCCACCGCTCAACCATGACCATAATAAGTGTCCAATCATGTTGTACCTGACCAACGGAGATGCAACGATAGATATCTCCCCAATACAATATCTCTAAGACGCGGAGAGGTAGGGGCGCTGGCGTAAAAGAGTGCACACTATATCTAATCTACAGGGACGGAGCAACGTCCCCATCTCTATAACATCACTCTTTAATAGCTCGGACCTATGATTATCTCGCAGAGCAAGTACTGATCTATCGTTGGGCCCCAAGTGAATGTTCGGATCCATGAAGGTGTCGTACCTGTACAAACTAAATTATTCATTATTCTTGAAATTAAAGTGAATTTATATTAACTAATTAATCATTTATAGGGAAATTATATTAATCATGTTCAATCCAAAATTAAGGATTTAGTTTATCGTTCGTTATTCAAGATTTAGTTTATTATTCGTTATTCAGGATTTAGTTAGTTATTCATTATTCAGAATATTATATTAACTAACTAATATAATGAGAATTATATCCTTTGTCCTTTTTTATTCAAAATCTGTGTATTATAAGAATTATGTTGTATTATATTTCTGTGAATGATTATATCTAATTATAATTTACTCAACTAAATATTTATATTAACTAACTACTTATTCTTCTAACTATTTTATTTAACGGGAATTAAATAGTTAACGCATAAAATTAGATAACAATTAGCACATTAGCAACTAACATAAGATAAATAATTTCATAAATAAATAAATTAATTAATAATGAGATAATTAACAAATAATAGGAGATTACTATATTTTTTCCAATTAAACAATCAATTAACAAAGTAACAATTAATAAATAATTAACCAAAAAAAAAAAAGCAACTGGCAGTTTCAAAAAAAAAGAAAAAACATCAATTTAAGCAAAAATATTCGACAGAACAATTTTTTTTCTTCGAATTTAGTGACATAGAAACCTGGGAAACTTACATAAATATCTACTTTTTATTGGCTTCTAACTAGATATAACTGTAAAATGTAAAATTACCAAGTGTAGCTACTTTTCTTTTAAAAACACGTGTATTTCTGTTTTTTTGAAATATAGAAAAGTACAGTGAACAGTAAACACGCTCTAGTGAAATCAGGAGCTATTTATGGAACATATTTTTTGAAATACACGAAAATATAAAATCGGATTGAGTAAAATAGGCTATATTTTTGGAACAGATTCTTCTTTTTCTTTTTAAATGATAATTTAAATTAAATCAACCATACTTCACGCATTCCATAACAGCTCATGAATCTCTCTCAACTTTTATCACAATCAAAACTTTTTGAATTCAAAAATCACTACAGATCTGAAAACTTCCAAATATAGAAAATATACACTGGAAAACTATGAAATATGGTTGATTGTTTAGGAAATATAAAGTTGTATTATGCGTATATACAATGGAATACAATGAAATATATCAAAAACTATTTCATAAATTAGAAATACAAAATGCAGAAATACATTGAAATACGACGAAATACAAAAATCTTGAAAACAAAGGGGAGTAAAAATAGGCTCTACACCAAAAAAGATAAATACATTTAAATACAATGAAATAATACACTAAAATATACTGAAAAATTAGATATACTATTTTTTGATACACATAAATACATTGAAATATACTGAAACATTTTATCAAACACTTGGTGGGCATGAAGCTCCACAACTCTCATCAATGGTGTTTCTATAACAACAACCTATTCTCTTGCTCCTAGATGATGCTACAACAACCTATTCTCTTGCTCCTAGATGATGCTACAATATCATATTGATATAATCACTACTATTCTTCATCACTCATAAGATAAACAACACCATATGATTAGCAAACATAAGAAGTATTTTCCTCTTATTTCGGCCTATCCATGGAGATTTAGCAAACGAATTGTTATGGCTGAGCTTCGGCCATTGGCTGGAGATCCTCCACTGCTTTTCTTGTTGCCACTGGTGTATTTTTGCTTGGAGTATCAATATCCGCTATTAAAATGGAGAGTTAGAGCTTGTTGAAGATACTCTAACAATGATTGAAAATATTAAAAAAAAATTGAATGAAAAATGAAGGTAAAGACGATGAAATTTATAAACAATTGAAGAGAAATACAACAAATAACATAACGAAAATTAGTTACTTGTCGAGATTGGGTAACTGATAAGGAAGAAGAAGAAATCGTGCTAATTATGGTGAAGAATAATGAGAGTAAAATACGGTTGTGAATTGAAGATGTGAGAGAAAAATATTTGGAAAAAAAAAAAAGATTGTGGGTAAGTGGGAGAGATGTACCTTATTTTTAGGTACATACATGCAGTTACAAAAACAAGTTATAGATGGTAATTTGATAAATAATTAAGCTACCAAAAATAATTTTAAAAAAAAGTAGTTATTACTAATAAATAAGTATTAGAGATAGTTATGGGCTGTAAATTTTCCTAGAATCATTGATCATGCTTAGAATCATAATGTATTTAGCAAAATAATTAAGAAGTTCATAATAAAGTACCTTGATAGATGCTTGTTGTAGGGTTGTTTGAATCGAGTTGTACGTCACTTTTTTTGAAAATTCAACCTTCGAATCTTGTTCCTTGACATGAATATACCAAGAATCTTGACTTTTAGAATAAAATTTGAAGCGAAAAGGCCGTTTTTGGAATGTGGGCTCACTGTTTTTTGCCTTTAATGGCATTTTCTGAGTTAAAAAATGGGGGTGGGGGACCAAGGTGGGGAACCCGATGGTTGTTTATTTAACTTCAATATCGTAGTAATTTCATGCTTTATTGAATAATGCAGAAAATTACTGCGTTAAAGGAGTTAACCGAGCCGTTATGATTAACTCCTTTAACGCAGGAATTTCGTGAGTTAAAAGTACTTTGGTATCACTTTTTTTAGTTGGAATATTTTGTTTTAAATGACCTTTTTTGGGTCATTTAGGTTTCGGGCTCTACCACATAGCTCCCATCCCCAGCACCCCAGACCTCCTTGCCTCAACTCTCATAGGGTTTAAATAATATTATATATAAATATTTTGGGATGATATTTTTACTTACTTTCAACACAAAAAAAAATAAACGAATAAAAAACTAGGGTCCCTACCAACCACACCCTGTAACTTCTTTTACTTTTTCTCCCAACCACTACCGTTGTAACGTACCATGTGATACCAATAAAATAAATAAAGTAGTATAAAATAGGCAAACACTCCCACCAATACATTATAATATGTCTTTTTCTTTCTTGTGTCTTCTTGTAATTACCTTACCAAGTCTTTTTGTTTAGTGGTAGAAGACTTTAGGGTGAAGTGTGAACAACGTGACAATTATAAAGTCTTTTTGGCTACTTTATTTCTAGATCTACATTAATGCTACGTATTATATAGGCAAAGATGTATGTCCACGCCGACCCAATATTAGGAGTACCTATTTTTAGGCCACCTAGCTTTTGTCTTTGTTATGGTCTACATAGCCCCTCACCCCCTCTCTCATTGTAGACTATGTGTGATAATGGGCTTTTAAATTACTTCTTCCTAGCTGTCCTCCTTAGGAGCCGTTTGGATGATATGAAATCATGTTTAGACATGTAATTTAAATTTTTTAAGTTATAATTTTTTTATAAATATAAAAACCTTACAAGTTGTGAAAATCATCAAAAAAAATTTAATTTTTATACAATCTTACCAAATGAGTAAATCATAGTTCATAATAAAATTAATGTGCTACTAGAAGACCTTTCTAAACAATACAACATCGATTGATCAAACTTTAATTCAATAAAAAAGAAAAATTAACATGAATAGTAATGTAATTACTGTTTAATATAATCCTCTCACATGATAAACATGATTGGTAAATATATTTTACCAACTTACAGATTAATATTTAATACAAATGGATGGTAAATATGATTGGTAAATATATCTACCAACTTATGAGTCTTTTTTTACAAAATATAAACGAATGAGTCAAATTTTACATTTATATTTTTTGAAATCATGCCTTTTTGGATGATTTGAAATTTCATCTCATGAGATGAAATCACATGTCCAAACGTTGATGTCCAAACGCCTACTTAGTAGTATATGTTTTTTGATTTCGGCACGTCTATTAAAAAATTATTTGTTAAAATCAATAATAAAAGATCAAGGCAGAAACTGAATTTTTTTTAAAATTTAGTACAATTATTATTTGCATATTTAAACTATTTATGATATTAATTATCCTTCTGAACTTGATTATTTGATAGCCTTTATTTTCAAAGGACAATTCATCCCACAAAAGTGACATATACGCGCTTGACATGTGAATTTTCTTGTCCACGCGAAATTTTTTAAATTGACATAAAATTTAGAAGAAACAAAACTTGGGTGAAACTTCATTATTTAGGGTAATATTTGTTATTTTGCTAAAATAATAGAATTTCATTCAATTTTCTAAAATTTGACCTGAAAAAGAAGAAATACACAATTGTTTTGGCTATACCCTTTTTATTTGCCTAAAAATAATGAAGCTCTAACAACATTTTTATTAGTTTTAGCCCGAAAAAATACACAGTTAAAATAAATAGTCATTGCGTTTGAAAAGAAATAACAAAAGAAACGCATGGTTGGTACTCATTATTGTATTTGATTTTTGATATTTGGCTAAAAAGATGAGCTCCAGCCAAGTTCTTATAAATATGACTCACAATTTTTTTTTCCGAATAAATAATTATTGCATCTAAAGAAGGAAATATGTGTTATGTGTTAAGATGAAACAAACAAAAAATATTTTACTGAAAAACACAAACCATTATATGTAATGATGTGATAATTAAGGGTTGAAAATACCTCATCTCAAATTTGGTTTTTCTATTTTCCTGTACTCCACGGCCAAAGAGAATATGTTCACGCTCTTTGTCACGTCGATGTCCAGCCGTAACAACTATCAAATTAATTAAGTGGTGGTTTTTTAGGTATTCTACCTTTGATATATTATTAGATTACCGTAATTTGTTTCTTTGTTGCGCAATTAATGATTGTATACATCTTAGAGTAACGGGTTACATTGAAAATAATGTTGAATATTTATTAATATGATGTTTATATCAAATTAAACAATTCAATTATAATAGTATCTAAAAATTGAAGGAAATAAAAAAATACTCAGAGGAATAATATAAGCACAAGCGAAAGACTCAACAATGGCTATATAAAAGAATTTATCAAACTAGAGAGAGAAGGTAAGAGACTTTACTTAATAACTTAAAACTCTTGAATCTCACTACAATTAAAATATGTGACATAGCATCCCTATTTATAATACTAGAAACCAAAATAGACTAGGACTAGAAAAACTTATTCCAATCTGGATTTGATAAATAAATCCTAACTAGACATGAATTAAATAAACTAAATCCTAAACAACTTAGGTTTCCCACTCTTGATTTATTTCCTACATAGCCTCCCTTAAACCAAGATCTTCAAACTTGACTATGCCTAGCATCATCTTCAACTTTATGAACAACTCCAATTTTAGTGGCTTTATGAAAACATCAGCAACTTGTTCTTCAGTCTTGCAATAATCAACAACTATCTTCTTATCTTGAACCAAATCACGAATGAAGTGATATTTAATGTCAATGTGTTTGTTGCGGCCATGAAAAACTGGATTCTTTGTTAACTTAATCGCAGACTTGCTATCACAAAATATTTTTGTAGGACTATCTTGCTCGTGTTGAAGAAATCCAAGCATCCTTCTCAACCATAATGCTTGTGTAGCACTACTTGTCGCAGCCATGTACTCTGCTTCAGCTGTTGACAAAGCAACAACTTGTTGCTTTTTTGAAGACCAAGAAAATACACCAGACCCCAAATAAAATGCATATCCAGAAGTACTTTTTCTTTGCATCATATCACCAGCCCAATCACTGTCTGTAAATCCAACGAGACTACTATCATTTGTCTTTGAATAAAATATGCCATCAGATTGCGTACCTTGAATATATCTCAAAATTCTCTTAGCTGCTTGCAAGTGTGATTGACGAGGCGACTCCATAAATCTGCTAATTAATCCAACTCCATAAGTAATGTCAGGTCTTGTAGAAGTCAAGTACCTTAGACTCCCAACTAATTTTCTAAAATATGTAGCATCAACAAAATCACCAGTTCCATTTTTAGTCAACTTCAATTTTTCTTCAACAGGGGCCAAAATTGGCTTGGCTTTGTCCGTATTAAATCTTTTCAAAATATCACCAGCATATTTTTTCCGAGAGATAAAAATTCCACCTTCCAATTGAGAAACTTCAATGCCAAGGAAATAGGACATTAGTCCCAAATCAGTCATCTCAAACTGTCTAATCATGGCCTCCCTAAATTCAGAAATTAGTTTGGAATTATTGCCAGTAAATATTAAGTCATCCACGTATAAACACACGATAAGAATGTCTCCATCAGAATTGAATTTGATGTATAGTGTATGCTCATAGGGACATCTATGAAAACCATGTCCAATAAAATAAGAATCAATACGAGTATACCAAGCTCTAGGAGCTTGTTTCAACCCATATAACGCCTTCTTCAACTTGTAAACTTTATTTTCTTGACCCTTTTTGACATACCCCGTAGGCTGCTGAACATACACTTCTTCCTCAAGAACACCATTCAAGAAGGCAGATTTCACATCCATTTGATAAATTTTCCAACAATTATTGGCAGCAAGAGAAATAATCATATGAATTGTATCAAGTCTTGCAATAGGTGCAAATACCTCAAAATAATCAATACCTGCTTTCTGCTTATATCCTTTAACAACTAATCTTGCCTTAAAGCGATCAACTTCTCCAGTTGATTTGTATTTGGTCTTGTATACCCACTTGACTCCAATTGGCCTTTTCGAAGGTGGTAAAGTAGTCAATTCCCATGTGTTATTTTTCTCAATAGCATGAATTTCTTCATTCATTGCATGTATCCAACAATCATCTTTCACAGCTTCCTCAAAAGTAACTGGATCACAGTCTGCAAATAGAGCAAAATTCACAATATCTTCGTCGGATAAATCATTATCATTACCCACAACATAGTTTTGCAAACGGGCTGGTAAATGGTGTTGTCTTTGCGGGCGATTGGATGTCTCTGTTTGAGCAGGTTGCGCAGTTGTTCCTCTTGATGTCTGCTAGAACTTCTTTCGTCAATGACTGAAATTATTGATTGAGACGTGGAAGGTTTAGGATCCTTCTTTGACCAATCCCAGGCACTCTGCTCATCAAAGGTAACATCTCTGCTAATAATTATTTTTCCTGTATTTGGATTAAATAATTTGTAACCCTTTGTCTCATGACTGTAGCCAATAAAAATACACTTTTCTGCCTTATCATCCAATTTCTTTCTCAAAACATTAGGAACATGAGCATAAGCAAGACAACCAAATACTTTTAGATGAGAAATACTTGGTTTCTTACCTGTCCAAACTTCTTGTGGAGTTTTTCCAAAGTTAGATCGAGCAGGACACCTATTTAGAACATAAATTGCTCAGGAAACAGCTTCTGCCCAAAAATCTTTAGAAATATTTTTGGAATGCATCATAGATCTCACCATATCCATCACTGTTCTATTTTTCCTTTCAGCCACACCATTTTGTTGAGGAGTATATCTAGCTGTCACTTGATGCTTAATACCATACTTCTTCAAATAATTATCACACATAAGAAAATCAGTTCCCCTATCACTTCTCAATGTCTTAATAAAATATCCACTTTGCTTCTCTACATAAGCCTTGAAGCTCTTAAAAACTTCACATGCATCTGATTTATTTTTTAGAAAATATACCCAAGTCTTTCGGCTGAAATCATCGATGAAAGTAATAAAATACTTACTACCTCCATTAGAAGGAACTTCAACTGAGCACAAGTCTGAGTGGATTAACTCCAATGGTGCATTCGCCCTCCAAGCTTTGCCTTTTTGAAAAGGTTCTCTGTACTTCTTTCCCAAAATACAAGACTCACACCTTCTGTCAGGAAAATCAATAGAAGGCAAACCATCAACAAATTCTTTCTTGCAAGAAAATTCAAACTCCCAAAATTCAGATGCTCAAAGCGTAGATGCCACAGCCAGGTATCATCACAATTCACAGAACTAAAGCAAGGTAAATCACCGCAATTGAGATAAAGAGGCCATAAACGACTATTATTCATCTTTATTCTTGCAATTAGTCCTATTTTATCATCATTGATAGTTCCCATTCTGTACTTAAAACGCAAATCATAACTTTTTTCTGTTAGTTGCCCCAAACTCAATAAATTGTGATGAAGACTCGGAACATAATATACCTCAGCTATAAAATGAGAAGATCCATTTTTCGAAGTAATTGGAATTTTTCCCCTTCCAACAGCAGGCACCTTTGCATTATTGCCAAGTCTTACTGTAGCTTTAAATGATTCATCCAGATCAACAAATAATTTCTTATTTCCAGACATATGATTGCTACAACCAGAATCAATAAACCATTCATTCCCTTTATTTTCTTCTGTCGCGGAGCTAGAAAACAATAATGTCTCTTTTTTATCTCCATAATTTTCAGCCATCTTTGCATGTTCTTCCCTATTTTCAGATTCATTGTACCAACAATCACGTTGATAATGTCCATTTTTCACAATTATAACACTGAACATTTGATTTATCACGTCTTTGAAAACTTTGATTACTCTGTTGTTCCCTCCTGAAATTATTATCATTTCTTTGTTGATAGGAAAAATTACCTCTACCACGGCCTCGATAATCACCTCTACCACCTCGTCTTCTACCTCTGAAATTGTGACCTCGTTGATTTGTTTCAGCCAGATTTGATGTTTCTTCTTTTTCTTTAGGTTGATTCACCTTTGCTTGCAATGCCTCATCAACTGTTTCAGTTGTTTGTTGATTTAAGGACATCTCATATGTCACTAGTTCACCTTCTAAATCATCAAGTGTCAAAGTGCTAAGATCTTTGGTTGCCTCAAGAACCGTCTTCTTAGTGTGAAACTTTGTACTCAAGGACCGTAATATTTTTTCAGCAACTTTAACTTGGTCTAATGCTTCTCCATTAGTCGTCATATCGTTGACAATATTAATAACTCTTGTAAAGAATTCTTTGACAGACTCTGTAGGTTTCATTTGGGCCAACTTGTACTGTCTTCTAAGCTCTTGCAATTTGACTTTTCTTACGTCTGCGGAACCTCGATGTGAATTCACCAAAATTTTCCAAGCCTCCTTTGCCGACTTTGCATGTAAAAATTTATTGTACACATACAATTCGACCTTGCTATCGAGGTAGAAACGTGCCTTATAATCCAATTGTCTATTTTTCTCCAAATCTTTAGCTGCTTCACCGGTCAATGTTATGCCTTCTGGGGTTTCCACGAACCCTGTATCAATAATGGACCATAGTCCAACAACATTGAAAAATTTCTTCATCTGTTGATACCAACTCTCAAAATTATTTTTGCCATCAAACACAAAAATGAGACAATTTGGTAAATAGGGAATATCCATATTCTTTTATGTGTGTCAGATCTCACACAGGTTCTGATACCAATTTGAAGGAAATAAAAAAAATACTCAAAGGAATAATATAAGCACAAGCGGAAGACTCAACAATGGCTATATAAAAGAAAATATCAAACTAGAGAGAGAAGGTAGGAGACTTTATTTAATAACTCAAAACTCTTGAATCTCACTATAATTAAAATATGTGACATAGCATCCCTATTTATAATACTAGAAACCAAAATGGACTAGGACTAGAAAAACCTATTCCAATATGAATTTGATAAATAAATCCTAACTATACATGAATTAAATAAACTAAATCCTAAACAACTTAAGTTTCCCACTCTTGGTTTATTTCCTACAAAAATAAAAAGTAAAAATACATATTATTTTTTAATAAAATATTCTTTTTGTTAACCCCTCCTCCCCATGAGCTCCCCCTTTTGCTCTCTTGGTGACTCGAACCCATAATTTTCGATTGGATGTGGAAGGTGCTTATCATTTGAGCAATCCATTTTGTCAAGAATACATATTATATAATCATGGTTGAATAATAAATATATGAATACAAAACATATATCTTACATTTTTTAGTTAAATATTATGTGTGATAAGTTTTTACCAAAAATATTATGCTATTTTAGGAATATTTTGAACCAACTTTGTTTTTGCTAAAGTGAGAAGTGGGGGTGCACAAAGAAACCCGATAAACCACACCAAATCGAAAAATTGAGTCAAACCGAGAAAAAAATCCGACTAGTGATTTGGTTTGACTTGGTTTGGTGTTGAAAAAAAAAATCGGACACAATTGGTTTGATTTGATTTTAGCTAAAAAAAGTCAAACTCAATCAAACTAACCTGACATTACATATATTCAATTTTTAAATATTTTATACATAAAAATATTTATTTGTCATCTAATTTT